>NW_028086146.1:6917791-7174323 GCF_014824575.4 Sturnira hondurensis
TGGGGACCCCACCAAGAACAGTCCCATCCACAATGACAACAGTGTCCCTGTTAAGATAGGGATCATAATTTTCTTGTTCAATATTTTATTTCTAGACTATTACACGGCAGGCATTAAATAATTATTTGCTGAATAAAGTCAAAACCAGCAATTTCTAGCTTGAGTGAGAAACAAATGATAGAAAATAATGAAGAATGACAATAAACTTGACAGTTTACTGCCTCAACATGAGACAGGACTTTGTGACTGTGCTCCATTACACTTAGGGGAATTCTGCAATCAGACACATCTATCCAAAATATGTAGTAAAGCACAATAGTCCACATCCAAATACAAATTATAAGAGAATTATCTTCCATTACAATACACAGGTACATGCTTTCCTCTGTTAGTAGAGCTCTGGGGCCAACACATTGGTGCCAACAAAATTTAATCTTGCAGCCCTGGCTGGTGTAGCTCAGTGGATTGAGCGCGGGCCTGCGAACCAGAGGATTGCGGTTCGATTCCCAGTCAGGGCACATGCCTGGGTTGCAGGCCAGTTCCCTGCAGGTCAACTCCCAGCAGGGGACACACGAAAGGCAACCATACATTGATGTTTCTCTCCCTCTCTCCTTCCCCTCTAAAGATAAATAATAAATAAATAAAATCTTTAAAAAAAAAGTTGCTAAGAGAGTACATCTTAGCTGTTATCAAAAAAAAAAAAATTTAATCTTGCCATGGCAACTGAGTGGCAAAACAGCCTTGTGGTTTAAGAGTCTGGGCTCTGAGGTAAGACCACTGGGTTTAAATTTGGTTTTACTGTGCTTTACCTGAGTAATTTACTTATCATCTCAGCATACCATTCAAATCTTCTCAATTTACTTAACTTACTCTAGTACTAGTGTTCTCATATACAAAATAATGGAACAGGTTCACAATACCCTATTCTTAGCCCCTGGGGCAGATATGTCACATGACTTAGAAATTTTTGAATTTAGAAAATAATACATAAATATATAACTCCCCCGGTAGATCTAGAGCACAATCCATAATCATACATATTAATATTTCTGTACCTAAATGAAGGATAAATAAAAGCCGTTAAGTAGCTGCATCTCATTTAGTGCAGGTTTTGCAGCTGCATTAGTTTTGCCACAAATAGGGAAGCTCGTGATTTTTAGAGCCTTTTGAAATTAAGAAGTGAACATAAGGGATCATGGCTCTGTGGTACCTACTTCTCTCAGACAGATAATGTGAAGATTAAGTGAGTATATACAAGCTACTTACCCAGTGCGTCTTACATAGGTAGCACTTAATAAATATTAGATACAGTTATAAAAGTATTAAATGAGATGCATGACTAACTATCCAAGATACCAATGATTGGCAACTGGGAGAGAGGGGTAAGGGTAAAGAGTGGTTAAAAGGAATCCTAATACAATTATGCTAATTAAAGTTAAAAAATGAGAGATGACAGACCCTAAATTGAAAAAAAATAATGCATCTGTGACATTGTTCTTTTTAAACATTTACTTCCTTTTGATAAAAGAAAGTTTCCCCAGGTGTTAAGACCTGAAGGCATTTCACATTTTCTGCTTTTCAGGTGGTTGGCTACTTACAATTCTACATGGCTTTCTTCCTAAAGGTAGGTCTGATAATGAAGCTTTTGCTCAGGATAGGACCAAACTGGTTTCTCCTTAATGTAAAAAAGCAGTAAATTCTTGTTGACTACAGCAGGATATAGTAAAATTTAAGTTAAATAGTAAATGCAAAAAATATGCTGAACCCCACTCCCAGATATGTCCATTTATCCCTTCCCTGTCCTACTGTTTCCTGACCAAACTTCTAGAGAAACTGTAAGACTTACAGGGGAAACGAAGTGACCATTGTTAAGTGGCTACTCTGTGCCAAGCACTGGATCATGCACTTCATATGCATCCCTTATTTACTTTTATGGCAACTTTAGGTCTTCTTTATGACGATTTAAAGTCATCCTTTCTATAATTTAAGCTCATTAAGTAATTTTCACAAGTTTCCCAGGCAACAGTTATCATCCCCACGTTATATAAGGATATTCACTTAATAACTGGGGAAACTAAGATGCAAGCTCAGGTTTGACTAACTCAAAAACCCACGGGCTGTTTGTACTAGGCTGACTTGCCAAAGGACAGAGCTTCATTCTCACATTCCTATCTATTGGCTTTCTTCGTATTTCTATCAAGTATTTTTACAGTGTACAGAAGATGGAATTTATATTATCTCTTTGATTAAGGGCATTTTAGTTCTTTCTATAATCCAAAATTTTTAAATGCACTTGCAATTTTTAACTTACTTTATCTCTGAAAAAATAATAAAAGGATATCCATAAACTACATGTATTATCTTTAGTTATAAAAGCATATTTATGTGCATATTGCATTACATTTCTAAGAAATTACAGAGCAATTATAGTAAAAAAAACCTTTAAATTTGGTGGAGACTTTAGAGATAAAATTTATGTTTAGCTGAATAACCATTCTGGTCATGAAGATTTTTATATGCTATGACCTCCCAAACAGCTCTACCATCACTCCAGAGTTTAATACCTTTTTAGGGGGTGTCTTCTTTATGACAAATTAAAATCACCCTTTCTATAATTTAAATTCATTCTACTTAGGTCAAGCTTTCAAGGAGATACAAGACTCTCTCTAACACACTTGTCGTTTTCCTGCTTCATCCATTTTCACTGAAAGTTTATGACAAAAAAAGAGAAATACAAATAAATTTGAAAACAGATTTTAAGTTTTTCTCCACCTTTCTCTAGACTAAATAAGTAACTTCCATGGCTTGACTATTTCTTCACTCCTTTTAATACCCATTTTTACTTTTCTTTTCAGTGCTGCTCCATGTTGGAAATGAACTGTGGAAAAAATAACTGAACACTATTACCATGTTTACTATAGCATTCTAGATCAATGACTAGTTTAAGAAAAATAATACTCCAGAGTCATGCTCACTTTTAAAAGTGCAAAATTATTGACACGTATTTAACTTGTAGAATGCTATGATTTGAGTCTAAACAATTACTCTAGTCTTAAATTTGTGTGATTAACTTTTAACCATTATTAAAGTTCATGTCTTTGTTGGACCACTGACTGGATCTATTTTCTATTTGAAGGTAATTTCATAGATTTTTACAATGTAATTAGGCTTACATGCATACTTAATTAAGGTGAAAATATATTTTGGAATCCATTATTATCAAAGACTCTAGAATTCTATATGATGAAGGAACCATTCCTTAACATTACTCATAAATGTGACTATAACTATATGTGACTATTCTATAGAACCTAGAATTTTCAAGGCTATATACATATACAGTAATTTATGGAAATTGCTTTTAAAACCCAATCTAACAGGTTTGAGACTATAAAATTCAAGCAATATTTCAAGTTGCATAAAAATGATGCTTACTAATGTCACTTTATGAGAAAGATAGGTTTAACATGCCATTTATTTCTTTTAATTCTTATAATTTTTTTATATTTTAAGTGCTATACTACTACTATTTTAAAACCAACTATCACTGGCCCTGGTAAAAAACTAGTATCTCATGCATTCTGTGTACTATGTTAATTCAGTAAATGTTAGTTGAAAAGAAACAGAAATAAAGAAAATGTCAAGTCTAACCTTCGTTCCTAAAGCCACAATGCCAGTAGGGGAAGGTATAACAACCTTGATCACCACTTTTAGCAGAATGCAAGAACAAAAACAAAGATATAGTTTGCTACTCTGATTTATAGTTTTTGGAATAATAAAAAACGGTCTATCTTCTAATGAAATACTACTCAGCGTCCCAAAGGAAAAAAGACAAAAAAGGACCGGGTCTGCAGGCCACCAACATTCCCAAGGTGGCTCCTAAAGTTTTTGAATGGAAAATATAACTTGAATTATTAAATAATTTGAACATAGTTATTAATATAGTGGGTAAGAATACTAGATTAAGAGTCACAGGACTAGGTGCATTTAGTAGCTGTGTAAGTTTCAAAAGTTTTTCTTAATCTCTCTGGATCTCAGGTTTCTCATCTGTATTATGAAGACAAAGCTATACTCTATAACTGACCAGTTGGGAAAAGTTAAATAAGATGCTACATACACAAAAGAACTTTGTAAGGTGTGATGTACTATGTTAATTTAAAAGACATTGTAATTACTATCCTATACACTATACAATATGTAAAAGCAATAATTTTTCCTTCCTTATCACTCCCCTTTACAAGTCACTCATAAGATAGTTACCTTATTTGACATATAACAAATGATTTAATTCTCTCAAAATTACACGTCCAAAAATCAGATTAAAAGAAAACAAGTAGGAAGGACAGACACGCACAGAATTGTTCTCTATTGCTCCCTGGGATAATTCAAGGTTAGCTTACCTCTTACTACTTTCCCAAGAGAAGGAAGGACTCCACCTACACATCTCTGGGATTTTACTTTAAATTTCCCCTAAGCTACTTTTAATAAACATTATTTGTAAGCCCCTTTAAGAGAACTATGCTATGGAAATTGCTTTCTCGAGGCTCACAAAAGCTTTCACAATTATTAGGTTCTCAGCTAAAAACAGAATAAGGAAAAAGAATGTCAGCTTCATTTGTTTGAAACAGACAACTCAAACAGTTTGAGAAATATGATGAATTTGCAAGATTTCCTAGAAAACTATTTGAGAGAATTGGTATTACATCCCTTTAAATATACTGGGATAAAGACTATTATAACTATTAAAACTTCTGCACATAAATGCATCATTTTTGTTATAAATCACGTTATAAATGTCTTAGATAAAACTATCCAGTTCATCTTTCTTGCAACTTCATATCCCCCCAAAAAACAGAAGAAAAATAAACCATCAGGGAATATTTAGTGCAACATTTGGAGGACTTTATAAACCAAAGTTTTGAAATGGAGAATCTAACTCCAGTTAATTTTTTTTGAGTCTTGGTTAAGTTTCTTAACCAAAAGACTATACATGATCTTCTCATAGAAGCTAAACACTGAAGAAATGTTAAAATAGCAATGTTTCATCATCTTAAATGTGCTGGCAACTTCATTTCAACTATGTGCAAAGGTAAGGAAGTAATCTGGGTACAAATATAATCTCAAAGATCACAGACGATGAACAGTTTACATACACTCAAAATCCATGCCTATCCCTCTGTTGCCCCTCCCACAACTCACCTATCCCCTCCCCCTCTTTTCACCTTTCTTAAGGCCTCTCTTTAAAGTACTGTTGAGGTGGAAGCACAAGTCCACAGACCAAACTGCTGCACCTAACTACATAACCAACCCATTATTGAGTAGAAGAATTATGACATCAGCACATATGTTAGCCAATTATTCCACCAGATAATTAATATCCAATGATCCCCAATACTACCATGTCATTGGCTGGATTTCATAAGGATAGCTACTGTATTTTACTATCTTTAATTTGAATTTACTCTGACAGAGATGTGATGTTTGGAAATCTGTGAAACTGTGGAAATACATGTAGTATGTGCACTTAGTTGACTGCCATTTTAGAATCTCAAACCCAGGTATCACGGGTCCCCAAGAGATGGGGGGAAAAAACTAACAAGGAGTCTTATATTTGTTTTCTTATTAATCAACCCTGAGTAGTGTCTAGGAATTTCACATTATAGGAGCCTCAAGGCTCTTTCTCACTACTTCCTTATAAACTATGTGTGCTCCCCATTACTTTTCAGTGTAGCATGCCTTTAATCCTACAGGGCCAGGTTGGTGAGGCCAGCAGGAAGGAGGAGTTCTCTTGCAGTTTCTATAGCTTCACAAAAGCCAAGCTATTCAAAGCTTTTAAAAATAATAACTGTAACCATATAACAGAGTGAAGAACAGTCAAACACTGTTTTGTCTTAAACACATTCAAGTAGTGAAAAAAAATAAAGTTCCTCACAATATTAACTATTGCCAATCATCAGGAAAGGAAAACCTATCTCAAAATCATATATGTAACATGTTACTGAATTCAAACATAAGATCTCATATTTGACATATTAAAACACTCTATATTTTACATATGTATAGTTCATAATTTATAAAAAAAATGTGATCAATTACCTCATATTCTCACCACAAGCCAAACTCAATGTACACTTTACCATAAACTGCTAAAAGGACCATAGGGCCTAAAACACAGGTGGCAAACACAAGGCCCGAGGACTGAATCCGGCCCTCCACCTTGTTTTATCCAGCTGGCAGCAGCAGCGCCAAGCTCTCGCTGTACTGTTCAGAAGTAGTCACATTCATACAGTCCTAAAGTCACATTCAGCCCTTTGAAGGCAACCATGAGGCTGATGTGGCCCCCAGTGAAAATGAATTTGATGCCCCTGGAGTAAAATATTAACAGATGAATTTGGTAAACATTAAAAATAAATTCTTTAATATCTAGGAGCTATTTCATTATTTTAAATTACTTGGTTTATGAAAAATATTAAATGGTGATATAACTGAATTACTTTTGTTTACTTTTTAATAACAGTTGGCATACAATATTAAAGTGCAAAACATAATGATCAGACACTTATATAACTTAAAAAGTGATCAACCCAATAAGTTTAGTACTGATCTGATACAACAGTTGAATTATATTTAAAGTATTCCTTTATATTTAGACACTTTTAAATATAAAGACTATACTTTTTAAAGTTACCTTCTCAGCCAAAAAAAGATATTATTTTGGTGTTACAGGGAAGGAAAGAGAACTTTTATTTCTTAAAGAATTAGAATTCAAAGAATAAGCACACTATTCTAATAATCAAGAAATAGATACATTAGGAAAAATAATCAAGAGAAGAATTCTTGAAAAAACATGCACTTTTAAATTGAAAAGATGAGAGATCAAACAATTCTCAGAATCAACCTGCTAATTTCTTGTATATAGAGAAGTAAAAGTGACCGGGAAAGAAGGGGGAGGGTCAAGTTGAGGAACCTGCATGAAGGGCCCCTGGACAAAGACAACGAGGAAGGGAAGAGTGAAAGTGAAAGGTGGGCAGGTGCAGAGGGGGAGTAATGAGGGGAAAATGGGGACAATTGTAATTGAACAACAATTTTTAAAAAAGAAGTAAAAGTGAGAATGGATTAGCAGCTGATACACCTTTGTTCACTCCTTTATAAAATAAATAAGATTTGTCTCTTAAAATTAAACAAGCAAAGATGCATAAACAGGTCACAAAGCTGAGGAAACTAAGACATGCATGATTATTCAGTTTTATGAAAATTTTAAAAAGAAGTCTGGTTCAGGGAGAAGGAGCAAGGTTATTTTTAGTTAATGATTTTATTGGCTAATAAAGTAAATTTAGGATAACACTGTTAAACACACAGATATATAAAGAAATATATAAATAAATACAACTAAATGTGTGTGTGTGTATACAATCTTTTTGCCCTAAATTTGGCCCATAATATCAGATATCAATTTAGTAGAGCATATCTAATCTTTTAGTCAACTCTAAACAGCATCATAGCTGCCTGGCATGATTTAGTTTCGTTTCTTTTTTTCTTTAAAGGTAAAGATGACATTAAGCAACAGTTGCCATAATTTTTATGTTGGTCCATTAAACTTAGAAAAATAACAAAGCAAACAGGCACAGCTGAGTATATATGAACAGGAAACAGTCTAAATACACATATTTGGGGTTACTTGAACAAGACAAGGATCACTAAAATAATCACAGGTGTTTGCTATGTACTTAGGTGATTACACATAAGATACAGCAAAAATGCAATAATCTATACTAATTAACACACCAGAGTTCTCAAAAAGAACCTGTTAATTTTAACCCTATTATCAGATTTTCCTGCTATTTCACTGTCATCATGAAATACTGTATATTTTCTGACATGCAGTATTATTGTACACATTTTTTACAAACTATGACTAAACAATGCTTCAGAACAACTTTGAGCAAAATGACCATGTATTATACATACCTGTTTCTAAGATAACCAAGTTCCCCATAACTAACTTAAGTAATACCAAGTTAGAAAATTAAAGCTAACAATCTACACTTACCTGAATCTTCTACTCCTCTTCAAACAAGTTATAAGTAATACCTTCTCTTTGAACACATCTTCCACCACTTCATTCTGATACTAACACAACTACTCAAGAGCTCTTTTCTTGAATTATTACATTCCTTAGAAACCACACCATCTCATTAATGATACAGATTTGTCTTTGCCACTTACCACTTTAACCTTAGAATCCATTCCTTAAAGGCTGTTTTGATATATTATTCAATTATTCATTTAAGAAAGAATCATAACTCTGTTAAGTACCACACATACAATTATTAAATATATTTGGTCCAAACAAACACAAGTAGCTACATACTACCATGCCAATCACAGCAAGATAGTCCCTCCTCCAAAGCTCTACACTGGCCCCATGAGAATTTATTTTGTTTCTTCTTATATTCTACAATGACTTTCTTCTCACATCCTTGGCACAGCTCTTCAAAATACCATCATCTTGCCCATCAACATTTATTGAATCACTACAATGTGCTCTAAGTTCTCTAAGTTGATTAGGTGTTGGAGGATATAATTATTTTGCATTTGGGTCCCACCTTATCTGCTCCCATATGCTGTTCTTTCTCAATGGCTTTATAGTTCTCTTGGAACCCGTAATCTTGCACTTTTTTCACTCTCATATTCTCATACCTCACAACTGACAGTAAACAAGTCCTGATGATTTGATATTCGTGTCAGATGATCCCTGCCAGTACCACCCTGAGATCCAGACTAATGGTGCCACTGCCCAGGGCCCTGCACTTCAGAGAATCCACTTCGGACCGACCACTGGCCAGGTACTTCCTCATGAAGTGAAGTCTGCACAGGCCAGGGTCATGTCCTCTGACTCTTCTGTAATCTAACTCAGCAGACTCCCAGAACCCTGAATGCTCATGCAGAGTCCTGGATTATCAATCCCAGGGTAGATGGAGATGTAGGCACACCCACCACTAAGCCTGAAGAGTAGTCAAGAGGTAACTTGTAAGTGGTGAGGCAAGGTGGCTTGGCAAGTGAGCATGTGGACATGTTATTGCAAAGAGCCTAGGATATGGGGAAAGGGAGGCAGACTGGAGGACAAGGACAAGGTAACAGAAGGCCATTCACCTTTTGCAACTCACTATTTTCTATAACAGAACTAAAAAATCTGAGAATTCTAAATGGTCATCTACAACATTATAAAGCTATACTTGACAAATTAAGAGGCAAGAGCACATTTTAACAGTTAGCTGATTTGCAACATTTAAGTTTGTAGAAATGTAATTAGTTTTCATTTGTATACTTTATATCCCTTAGTGTTAGGGATGGGCCTGGTTTCCACATCCTATTTCCACTGAAGATTCCTCAGCTCTACGTTCATTATAACCTACCAAATAATGATACACTTGTAGCAACAGCTTTAATAGTATTAAAAGTAGTACTGATAATATCTCTCATTGAAGGTCCTGGCATGGCACCAAACATCTAACCTATACTAACTCTTATATCCTTTTTGTCATTTACAATCCCATTGGCTAGTTATCTACAATTAATCTATAAATGGAAAGGAACAAAACAATAATTCTAACCATGGTCTTTCTGAATTAAAAGGCCAGGTTCTTCACTCTTTAATTCCTCTCAGACGATTTAGAGGTTTACCTGGCTTTAGACCCACTCCCTGCTAATCTTCACAGATCTCTCAGATTAATCTCCTGGAAGCATCACTTTCATCTTCACACTTGATCCACTTTAAAAATATACACTGTCTGATTATGCTCTATCCAGTTAAATTTTAAATCCTTAGCCTGATTTTCTTTTCGCACCATCTGCTTCCTTATTTCTCAACAAACTCTTCAAACTTTTCACACCAAAATCTACCTCTAGCATATGCTTAACCCCTTCCTCACAGTCAGTACCCACCTCTCAAACAAACCTTCGAGATCCAATTCATGCAATACCTTCTTCCTGAAGACTTCTCCAACTACGTAAGCCCAGAATTTTTTCTCTCCCATTTTTCTATATCACTGTAATGATGATAGTTTCTAATCATTCAGCAAATAATTAAGCTATGTACTTGATGTGGTGAGAACCACAAAGAATATGGCATACCCTTCAACTTCAAATTACTGTATAGACTTAATCTGGTTGGAATGCAGTAAAGAGACTGGTATAGTGGCTCGAAAGACAGCACCTAGTTGAAAATCTGCCTCCATTATATATTAGCATAGACTGGGCTGTTAAATTTGCATAGTAAACTAATTAGCAGCAAGACTTTCATAATAAACAGACCTCTTGCCCGGGAACCCATTTCAATCTTAATTTTGAAAATCCCACAGAACTTCTTCCTTAAAGATTTTTTAAAATTGATTTTTAGACAGAGCGGAAGGGAGAGAGAGAAGGAAAGAAATATCAATGTGCAGTTGCCTCATGCGCCCCCTACTGGGGACCTAGCCTGCAACCCAGGCATGTGCCCTAACTGGGAATCGAACCAGTGCAAACCCTTTAGTTTGCAGTCTGGTGCTCAATCCACTGAGCCACACCAGCCAGGGGGTGAAAACCCCAAAGAACTTTTACCTGCATTATATCTAGTCATGCACTGGTGAGTGTTCAACAGCCAGCTCTTCCCTCCTTCCCCTACCAAAAAGCTAGATTAATGTCATTTCTCCTCATTTCCATGGTGTAAAAATTCCCCATATGATTGGTTTCGAGCTCGCATGTCCTATTTAAAAGCCGAGTTGAGAAAAGATGAGCAACATTAGCTCTCTTGAGCTGGTAACAAATGGCTATAGTATACCACTAGTTATGTCTATCCATATTAATCATATCAGAAAATGCACATATGTAATAAATAATAACTTTTAAATAACAGTAATGTCCCAGCTGGTGTGGCTTAGTGGGTTGAGTGCAAGCCTGTGAACAGAAAGGTCGCTAGTTTGATTCCCAGTCAGGGCACATGGCTGGACTGTGGGCCAGGTCCCCAGGTAGGGCATACAAGAGGCAACCAGTTGATGTATGTCTGGCATATCAATGTTTCTCTACCTCTCTTTCTCCTTCCCTTTCCTTCTCTCTAAAAATAAATAAAATCTTTCTTCTAAAGACAGAAATAAGAGCACGGGCCTGTGAACCACAGGATCGAGGTTCGATTCCCAGTCAGGGCACATGTCTGGGTTGCAGGCCAGTTCCCAGCAGGGGACTCACGAGAGGCAACCATACATTGAGACTTCTCTCCTTCCCTTCCCCTCTAAAGATAAATAAATAAAATCTTTTTTAAAAAGTGGTGTAGAAAAAAAAAGAAATAAGACAAATATATTAACATGAGTATGTTTTTGTGAAATACATCTAAATTTTTCAAACCAAAAAAGATGAGAATGGCATTATTTTATATTTTTATAAACTTTTCTAGCATCTTGCTTAAGAGAAGTCAATTAGCTTCTCTGCACTTGATTTGCTATTTTGGTTGAAGTTTATAAAAAAAGGCAGCCTCACAGATATTTATTTGAAAAAGCTGAACGTCCAGAGCTGGTGGCCTCAGGGGTCCTGCATTCACACTTGGGACAGCATTCACATACAGTATATAGTTTGCATAAAGGAATTTGATGTGAAAAGATCTTACCATTAGTGACAGTTTGGTAGTTTTAATTAGTTGTTCTCACCTAGCAATTGCCTCAATATGAAGAATTCCAAATTTGGACTGAACAGAAAAGAAAAAGTTTATGCTATTTCATGTGTGTGTGTTTACAAACATATTTATATGTATACATATTAAATTTCCCCAATTCAACAATCCAAAGGGCTAAGAATAGCAAGGATAAAAAGATATCCATGAAGTAAAAACTTCAGTTTTAGAAGAAAAAATTCTACACAGAGATTACTTATGAAGCTAATGTATGAATCTTCATTGAGCTGTACATAATATTCAATTAAGTTAAAAAGTTACTATTAGCCCTGGCTAATGTAGCTCAGTGGATTGAGCACAGGCCTGAGAACCAGAGGATTGTGGTTCGACTCCCAGTCAGGACACACGCCTGGGTTGCGGGCCAGTTCCCAGCAGGGGACCCACGAGAGGCAACTATACATTGATATTTCTCTCCTTCTCTCCTTCCCTTCCCCTCTAAAGATAAATAAATGAAATATTAAAAAAAGGTACAATTATGTTCTACATTTTTACTAGTGGACCATCACACCATATGTACAAGATGGTAAGTCTGAGTTACATATTCACTGATGTCAAAAAAGGCTTTTATCAAAATAGAATTATATTTTGTTTAACTCTGATATTTAAAAATTCCCAGTTTAATGTTTTGGGCAACATTTAATTCATCAAAATATCATGGAACAGTTTAACAATATAAGCACACAAGTCTTACTTGAAAAAATTCATTATTTTAAAACTTGCAAGATTACTTGTAACAGAGCTAATGTTCTCAGAAAAAACTGTATCTGCGTAACATTAAGTGCTAATTTCCCTTGGCTCTAAATGCCACTGTAATAGCATTCTTCTCATTGTTAAAACATCAAGACAACATTAAGCATGGTCTTCTGTACCTCCTTCTTTACTTAAGCTCAGGTTGATATTACCCTCTTCAAAGAATTGAAATAGGATAGCCATTGCCTAAACCAGTTCAATCCCACCAGCTACTTCAAACTGTTATATTTCAAACCATTTATTTTGCAAATATATTTTCATTAAATTAAATGCTTTACCATGGCTGGTGTAGCTCAGTGGATTGAGAACGGGCTGCAAACCAGAGGGTTGCTAGTTCAATTCCCAGTCAGGCCACATGTTTGGGTTGCAGCCTGGGGCCACATGAGAGGCAACCACACATTAATGTTTCTTTCCCTCTCCTTCTCCCTCCCTTCCCCTCTCTCTAAAAATAAATAAAACCTTTAAAAATAAATGAATGAATGAATAAATAAATGCCTTTATGGTCCCTTTAGCAACCACAGAATACATTAAAATTTATACTATGGCAAGCATGTTGAACATTAAGGGGTAGGACAAAAAGTACCAATGGGAATCAGATTTTCTTGTGACTTCACTGTTGGCCTTATCTGCAGAAGCTACTGCTACTCACTTTGGGTTCTTTATATCTACAATGTAAAGTACTGGCACAAGGCAGTTTACTCACTTCTGCTCTTACAGTTTTTACAAAGAAAAATTGGGAGAGAGGCTAAATGTTGAGAGAAAATATGACTCACTGTACATATTTACTAAAGTAAATAGATTTGCCCTATTCTTTAAATTCTACCCTTTGTACACAGTAGTAAGGTATTTCATCTGTTTAGTGCATTTTTCCTATCAATTACTGCTCTTATAATCTTTTTCTTAAAAAATCCTGCCCCAAGATCTGAACATGTGAAGAGGGGTCACTTGATAAAAGTTTACTCCAAAGAATTCCTAAATTGACCAATAACTGAAAATGACTTAACAAAATNGATTTGCCCTATTCTTTAAATTCTACCCTTTGTACACAGTAGTAAGTATTTCATCTGTTTAGTGCATTTTTCCTATCAATTACTGCTCTTATAATCTTTTTCTTAAAAAATCCTGCCCCAAGATCTGAACATGTGAAGAGGGGTCACCTGATAAAAGTTTACTCCAAAGAATTCCTAAATTGACCAATAACTGAAAATGACTTAACAAAATATAAAGTGCTTATTATCCTTCTTTGGAAACCATTTTGTTTCTGATTATATCCAGTACCATGTTACCACTTTTAGCTGCCACCCTTTCCTACAAAACCTTCCTCACACCCTAAGACAAGGAGTAAACTAGAAGGATGATAATGGCAAAACAAGCTACCAGTCTGAGTGCTAAATCCAGACTGCCATACTAAGTTTCACCTTTCACTCTTTTCTTTTTATAACACAAATGGATAGGTAATATCCCTATATTTACATAAAAGGAAATCAAAATAGTTAAGGAATTAAAGATAATTTGCTACCTAATGACAAACTCTGATCTTTTCTTATTCAAAAGTCTAGGACTCACACCTTCTAAAAATTTTGCAAGCTGACAAACTTAAGCAATCAGATATTATTTTTTTAAGCTAAAGACAAGCAGTCATGGATATCTGTCTACGTGGAATTAGCATGAGTGTCTCACAGAGCATAGCTTGGATTTTTGTGGAAATTTACACTACCATGAAAATACAACAGACTTATATTAATATTGTGACAGTCCTGAAAAAATCGATATTCAAGATTAGCTGAGGGAAGTAGTCTTCCCACAGATCTGCTTCATACTAAACTTGTATTTGTCTTCAAGAGTGAGTTGTGATTTCATACTCATAGAGTGAACTACAATGCACAGCCATGCTTCGTGATATACAAGATAGAACAAGGTCATGAAATGTTAACACTGTATAGCAGGTCAGGCTACTTAACTGCTAAATTACAATTCAGAATAACTGATAGGCAGAACTGTTTCATAAAGTGCTATTCAGTCGCTATGCAAAATATAGATGGAACAAAGTAAGCAGCAGTAAAACTTCAGAAATATCATTAAAGATTAGTAACAAGGAGGGGACGGCACAAAAGAACATAAAGGGATCAGCCAAAGAACATATATGCATTAACCCACAGACACAGACAACTGTATGGTGACAGCCTGAGGGAAGGGGGGAAGGGTTGTGTGGAGGAGGGCAAAGAGGGAAATTTGGACATGTGTAATAGTGTCAACAATAAAAAAAGATTTTAAAAAAGGTTAGTAACAAGAGCCACATAATATGTTTTCCTCTAGAAAAGCAGACAGTTTGATGTGGTAACACCAAAATTCAAGTGTTAAACTCACTGGCTCTACTGGACTAAAAGAAAAAGAAAATTACAAATATTTCAGAAATTGATAATCCAGTGGTAAAACTTCTTGTTTTAGTTCTGCCTTGTAAAATAGTATTTACATTGAATGAAGATAATAATTCACATGATAGAGGGAGAACGTTTCTCTGTGGTGCTATGCAGATCTCTGGACCTATAACAACCCTCATAATAAGATCCTCTAATAGGAAGCTAGTATATTAGCTGTGTGTATTAAAATCTCAAAGGGAAATGCCACTATAGGTAAACTATTATAGAAATGCAAAAAAGCATGCCACTTATTCACTAAAAAAATCTCTACCTAAAGCAAATTTATTGTTCAAAAAAAGTTTACACTGTATCATTTACTTGTTTTATTCCATGCATTTGCTAAAGAGGTTGATTTTACCTTTAGCTAAAGCAGTGTATTTTCTAATGTGTTTAGGGCAGCTGTCAAGTAATCAGGGTAAACAGTGTCATTTTAATAAGGAAGTCTTTTAATAAAATATAATAGGTCACAAATACCTAATTTCTGCTCTTTACTGTAATTGCCAGTCTTGACTATAACTGCCACTCTAACAATCTTTTCCAAATGCTGACACAAAAGATGAACAAATCAAGGGTGTTAGCACTTGTGTACATTTACAGCTTACTGCTGTCAGACGCTGTATTTCTACTCCCTACTTCAGCAGCTACGCGAAGATCTGTTTCCTCTCATGGAGGCATCCTGTTTCAGGTTGTGAATGTATCTGCATTAATCTCTTTTTCATGGTTATATAGCAAACACATATTAAAAATACACAAAAGAAATGTTGACAAAGTTATAGCACAATATCACACCTTTAGGAATATCACTGACACTTTTACTGTCATTGTGGAAGACTGTACATTTTACCACTTTATTCTTATTTTTCCAATAAATTCTGTGCTAAAGTAGTTATTAGTTCATTATTTCAAAAACAGTACTTATATATAACTTGAAGAATGTAATTTCTTAAATTTTTAAACATTTATTAAAAGCATTAGTGATATGCACATCCACTTTAAGTTGTGTACATAAAAATACCACAGCTGCAACAAAATTAAAATAAATAAATAATCTCAATAAGAGAAAGCACAAATACTACTATTTTTATTTTTTAAAAACACATCCATTATACTTATTTTGCTACAGGCAATTTTAAGTTATGATACATTTTTTTTCAATCCCTGGAAACTTCTTTATATGGTAATGCTTTTATGTTTTTTATTTGTTTTAAGAATACTGTTTTTTTTTAACCATTAGATTTTAAAATTTGGTACTATTTTTGTTGCTGGTTTAATACCAGGTGTCCTGTGTACAAACAGTACTGATTTTATAAGAAGTTTGCCCATTTTTTTAAAGGCTAAGCTTCCCCAAATCAAACTAGCTTACTGTGAAAAGAAAACCATGACAACTGTTTGTACCTCTTGCTTTATTATTACATCCGGCCTGGTCACTCAGAAATTCAATCTATCATGGTTGCTAGGAGTCTGTTGCTGTGCAACCTAGAAGGGTATGCTGTGTTTTCAGGCTAAAAAGTACTAATAAACCTGTAGGTTTCGCTCTATGGGTCTGACCAGTGGGTTTAAAGGGCTTATTTAATACTTTTCAAGAGTGATTGGAAACACATCCTATGAAAAACAAGTTAGCTGAGAGATTTCTAACAAAGGGACAAAATACTAAACACGCACAAATATTCAAAAGGTATCCTCAGAATCCCTAACTAATTTGGTAAAACAAAGCACAGATTATGATCTATATTTCAATTATACCACTATCATATCCAGATTTTTATTTGCATTTATACCCCTAAAAAGTTATAATGGATATAGATGAACTCAGAAAATTTTAGGGAAAAAAACAGTACTATCGACTTTGATTTTATATATATTACACTACAATAATAGAAATATACATTTAACTTAGGAATCCAGAAGTCATGAGTTTTGGGAAACTAACAGGCACTCCTAGGCACAACCTCTCCAAAAAAAATCACTGAAAATATGAAGAAATTCTAAATTTCAATTTTACTATAAAAACAGATGATTTTTGTTTTTCTTTTCATCCTCTATATCAATTCTAAATCTATCCTATCATATTCATATTCTCTATAGCTTTAAAGATTAACACTCAGCAAGTTATTCACGTAAATTCACTACAACTAGATAGCACTGAATGTAAATTTAAAAAAAGACAGACAGTGGAGGCCATCAGTAAAATACTGATAGGCAAACTGTGTGAAACACAACTGGAAAAGTTGTGGGCTGAGGATAAGACAGAACTTGTATCAATATATACTTTAAAAGAAGAAATTGTTTTGATTTTTATTTCCTATGTATGATATGTCTTTTTCATAAATTATTTGAAGACAAAAATGAAGTCGGTCTACCATAAAATACCAAAGGCCACACAAATAAAACTAATACATGGTTTTATAATAATCACCTTTTAAAAAATGTTTATGAGTTTATCTGAACCAAACTGAGGACATATGCCAGGGAACAAGGTTTCAACTGCTCCTCAATAGTCTTCTTAACTATGAACATTTATCCATAACTTTCCAAGGATATTTTAACTACACTAATACTGCCTGCAGCTTGAGAAAGTTAAAAATAAATTTTTGTAAATGCCAGACAAGATTTTTCTCTTTATTCATGGCAACATTTAGCCCTCCTATCTAACTACTCTGAGCTCAGAGCACTTTCTAAAATTTGTCAATTACACCACTTTTTTCTTTTTTCAAGAACTATATATAATGTTTGTCCTACAATGTTTTTATTTCTTATTCCCATCACACACCACAGGAAGCAGAATAAAGGAAATTAACTATTTACTTAAAAGTACCAAGAAACAATAAACAGAAGAATGCAGAACAACTATCCAAAAAAACAAAGACAATGAATCAACAAAGGAGCAAAGCTGAAGCAAGCTAAAGGGTGCAAAGTCAACATCAGACCAAAGAACTGAGATGGAGGCAGGAAGAGAACAGGTTGGCTGAGAAGGTTTCAAACTGAAATAGCCTGTGCCAAAAAATGCCAAGCAGAACAAACAACAGCAAATGGAAGAAAAGGGACAGAAAAGATGATAAAAGAGAGACTAGAATGTATTAGAGAGTAACTGAAAGAAAACCTGCACAAAGGAACATGATTCATTTTACAAATGAGGAAAAAATAAAACAAATGAGATTTTTATATTCAATAATTACATTTTGATCCATTCTTGTTTCTTAGAAGGCATACAACTCGGAGAACATTTGTAAAAGATGCAGGGATATCAGTAACATTTATGGTGTAAAAACCAAGTAAGCATTAACTTGAGGACTCAACTTGATTAGACAATGAAATAACTTGAATGCTTTCCAATTCTCATTTAGGATTAAGAAAAATTTAACTTAATTTTATAGGTATGAGACCTAACATATGAAAACCTTTTTTAAAGTAATAAAAATGAATTTTTTCCAAGCGAGAACAAAACATTATAACACACACACATTACAGACACATTAGTTAACAAAGTTATTAAATATACCATTCAGAGAGGCATGTTAGGTAAAATTGTTCACTTTTAAAGTAGTTATTTAATAGTTGATCAATTACTAGTTACCTGTAGTACATTAGGAAGACTGAGCTGAAAGACGGTTCTCAACTGGCTACATTAATATTTACCATCCTGTCAGGCACTATTAACTAAAAGGAAATGGGGCAAAAATAAGGAATGAAAATTCTTTTAATAGAGATGGAAATTCCATAGTGGAAGTTTTGTTGGAAAGAGCCTTCTGGTGTTTGTTATGAAGCTGCCATAATTATACAGTGTGGCATACTGAGAATAACATATTCATCCATTGGAATTAAGTCTCTTTTTTGCATATCCCGGTTTTCTTGGATTTGCAATATTCTATCATATTTTATTCATTTCCAAATATCCAGTTTCAAACTTTTTTAAAAATCAAAGATCCTCAGCTAGTAAATGTTGCTGAACAGAAACGAAAATAGAAATTTTCTTTTTATTTTCACAAATTTTTATCAGGAATTGTAGGTTCTTTGATAATTCACATAATTAGGGTTGGTAACAAATGAATTACAGGTTAGAATTCTTTTTAGCAGTCATATGTTACCATTTATAAAGAGAACTATATATTATAAAGAGTATGAGAGCCATAAATATAACATTATTTCTCCTTTCTGCTAAAGGAGTATTTCCCCAAATTCTTCTTTCAAATTATTTCTACCATTTCTTTAAACACGGTCAAAAGGATATTGAATGTACAAAAGGTATTGTTTTAGTATTAAACTTTATAAAAGAAATGTGATACAAACATTTGATTAGAAAGTTAATATCAGTTAAAAACATTTTAAAACTTCTTGAAACCCACATTCATTTTTTAAGTACTACTAGTTACTTTAATACAGTTAAAAAGCTGAAAAAGATTTTGGATCAATTTGATTTTTGAAATGCATAACTAAGAATACTGAAAAAGGCATCTTCAAGTATTTTCTAGAAGCCCAAGGGACAATTTCAGTTGTATCACATTATAAATGCCAAAAACCTCAAAGATATCACATAAAATAGAATCACATAAAAATCTCACATTTTTATGAAAGGAAATACATAGAAAGCCTTGAGAAAATATAAAAGAAATAAATCATATTAGTTCAGAGATAAATGTCACTTTCTCAGAGAGCACTTAGCAAACTGTCTTTGTGGAATCTGTACTTAATTTAGAAGACTATTTTTAATTCCAACTCAAAATCTGAGACTAGAATTATTACAGTTCACTATTCAAATCTCAAACGATACTTTTCTGAAAACTAACCTTTATCCTTTTCAAGATTTTTTTCACCCACCCCTCCTTCCAAGGAGAAGACAGAACACGGAGAAGCAGAGCAATGGTGGCTCTGAGTGCTCAGCCTGACTCAGCTGTCTGGTCACTTCCATAGGTAAGAACTGCAGGGAGTAACAATGGAGTAGGTAGAGAGTTAAGGGGAACAGCTGAAACAAAATTAACCACTAGTTGTTAACTATTAAAGCAGAGTGGTGGATACATGGGAATTCATTTCATTACTTCATCACAGTATTCTATTTTTGTGTTTGAATTTTTTTTAATAAAAAAAGTTAGGGGAAAATGAGAGTAGACTTGCTCTCCAAAGACTTTCATAGCTCACATATTTTTTCATAAATGTGGTGGCAGTAAAAACAAGTGGTGATACTAAGGCTTGTAATTTTTAATTTATTTATATTTTTAAGTGGTAGAAATACCAGTTACTGATGTTCAAGAAACTCTAGCCTACAGGTTGCTAAAATGTGGACACATCTGACTCACTTAAGACACAAATGCCTGAGCATATTTGCAAGTATAATCATTTAACCAGTCTTTAAGGATGGAAACCAGGAATAGAACTAAATACTGTAAACATAATTATGTAAACTCAAACAGAGAAAGGTAATTTTTGTACATTTGTTTAAAGTTTCACAACAGTTTCTACTTCCTTAACTTAAACATATTAAAAGCACACACATTACATTGTATATTTGTACCATTTCTGAAGTATTCCCATACACTACAATGGCCTCAAATACTGTCAAACTGTACATTTCAAAATGGATGACAGGCACATATGCTTAATTTCTGACACTGAACTGAAATTAGAAAATATGATTTTGACATTAGTACACTGAAAATCTCATTCTAAAAATATCAGCTTGACAATCTATTTGTCAAAATAACAGAATTCAAGACAATTTGCCTCCATTAGTAACTTTTACTAAATAACCTCACATTTATGTGTTTTTGCATACCCCAAATTTTAAATTCAATTCATAAATCCATGATTAAAGATGACTAGATAATGATAGCTATGCTATATAAACAATAACATTCTACACAATTTCACATTTTCTAAGACACTGAAGAGCATTCTGATCATAGAATCCATCATATACAGATACTTTCTTTCGCTGAAGTTAGCCACGTAAGCACACAGAGGGCATAACCAACCAAACTAGCAGTCTGCCAATTCTAATTTCAATTTGCCCATGTTAATTGTGATTTTTTACTTTGAATATTTCATGTATCAATACTTTGCAACTTTTTAGAATATATTTTAGTGATAAATACAGATGTTTCAGCACAAATTCCAACTAGGAAGCAAGTATAGTGGACTGAAAAATTTAACACCCACTACCACCTCAAAAAAATTAAATTGAAAGTAGTTTTGAAAGAGTTTCTTAATCTGCTTGTTTCCTTACTGAAAACCATAGTTTTCATCACTATACCTCAAAACAATATAAAATGGAAAGGCTGTGCATTCAGGGAAAAGCTATAAAAATGATAGAAGGCAACAAAGGAAACTACTATAAGGGCAGGTGTAAACAATTAGGACTCTAGTAGAGAAGGAAGGCAGGAATCAACCAAGGCATCATCAATATTATAAAGATGTAAAGTCACATTCGAAGAAATATGTAAAAGTTACCTCTGTCAGGCTTTGTTCAAAAGTTACCTTCTCAGTAAAATCTTCTTAATCATCTTATTTAAGATTGCAAGCTCCTCTACCCTCATCACCTACTCCCTCTAGTTCCCTCGATTTCTCTCAATATCATTTACAGCCACCTATTATAACAGCAATATACCTTCTCTCTCCATCATTCTCAAATGTTCAAATGTAAGCTTCTCAAGGGCAGAGATACGGTTAAGTTCTATTGTATTCTCCATAGAAGTTCACTGCTTGGCCAATATTGTATGTGTCAATATTCACTCATTAAATGGATGGATGAATATAAAAAGTGAAAATGAGCTTTGTACACCTAAACTGATTCTAGAGATTGAAGGGAACCCCTTGAGTCTAGAAAAAGGTTAAGATGACTTCACAACTAGTAGTAAATTCACCAAACTCATCACTTCAAGAAATGATACAGAATAAAAATACAGATTAAAAATAGAGCTGGGCAGATTTATGAATGATGGATCCATTTTTTAAGTTTTTTTTCAGCAGAAAGTTTCAGTAGTAGACATCAAAGCAGATAAGCCTACCTTTCCACAATGCAACCCTTAATGGGGATCACAAATGCAACCACAATCTGACTAATGATTCTACTCTGATACCACCAGTTGCCTTGGTATAAGCTTGGAACTCCAGTCCTGATTCTGCAGTTTTGACATCCCAACAGGAGAGTGAAGTTAAGTGGCAAAAGGTGAAACTCAAGAGGTTTGGGGTATTCCAAAAAGCACCCCCCAAAAGCACAGTTCTCACAATGCTCCCTGTGGCACTCCCTTATTAAGCAGCATTCGGATTCCCACACCTGCCACAATCAGAGAACAGAAGGAAGATAATGGATCCTTAAAAGGCAGTTCCCAACTTCTGAAACTAGCTAAAAGTCTTAACAGACACGAAGAAAATCTTAGGTAAGTACAGAATTTCACACACATATCCACATACACACATACATAGGTATATAGGAAATTCATATATACACACAAAATTAAATAACAAAATTGCTTGAAAAAAATAAGAAGTAAGTCATTGATTAAAGTTAGCCCAAATCTATCTAGTAGGTGACATATTTAAAGAAATCCAAAATTCATGAATTCATGCTATTAAATCCATTTTAAGAAATAGGAAGCAATGAATCCGTTTGGACTAATAGAAATGCATTGCTTTAAAGTTCACCATAAAATCAGGGCTAGACAAAATTATAAAATTGTTAAATTTAGAGATAAAGATAACAATGTGAGGCTTAATTATTCAATAATTGCTTCTACTAGGAAAGGACACTGGGTTTTGTGTTGAGTTAAAAAACCTACTGTGTAGTTGTCAGTTCTCAGGAAGCTTACACAATTTTTTTTAATCAAACATTTACAAACAAAACTGTAAAATCACAATTTTCTATCCACATCAGGGTTGATAAAAAATTCATTAGAAGTGAACTTATTCAAGTTAAGGACACTCTAACTCTAGGAAAGGTGAATCCAAGTGTGGGAAACATTCTAAGTAGAATAAAGGAATGAGAACCAAGTTACAGAGAAAAGAAACAACAAAGCAGAATTCAAGGGACCATGGGTTAGTAATAGTAATTGTCATTACTGAGCTTTCGTATGTCACACACAGAACTATTTCCCTATGTCACCTAATGTACAAGGGGGATCTCCCCCCCAAAAACTGGAATTATCTTCTGGAGGGCAGGCTCCTTATAGTACAGCCTACCCCCACTTAAGTGAGTGTTCTAGGAACCCATCTGTATCAGTGTACTAGCTGGTGTTGCTGTGAGAGGCTGCATTCAGCTTCAGCGAATTTTTTTGAAGACTTTCAAAGTGTTTGCCCACTTCATGATGGGTGATTCACCGTGCACCTTCGCACACCACACTGCGTGTTCGGCAGTTTCCAACCAAAGCTGGCATGACCCCCATGCTGCACACTCCCTATTCACCCGATCTTGCCCCGAGAGACTTTTTTTGTTTCTCTGGATGAAATAAGTCCTCAAAGGGAAAAGGGTTTTGCTGATGTGGAAGAAGTGAAACAAGAAACAGCAGAAGCTAAAAAGCATCAAAATCAAGGAGTTCAAAAACTGTTTTGAGCAGTGGAAAAAAGGTCTTCATAGGTGTACGGCATCAAATGGAGAGTACTTTGAAGGTGACTGACATTTAAACATGTAAGAATAAATACACAATTTAAAAAAAATCTTCATTATATTTTTCCCATTACCATTTAGTCCCCTTATACTGCTCTCCCCCCCAGAGCAATCATTACACTGTTGTCCATGTCCATGAGTCCTTTACCCTTTTTGCTCAATCCCACCATTCTCTCACCTCCCCTTCCCCTAGCTATCATCCCACTCTCCATTTGTAAATCTGTATTCTCGGGGGTTTGGGGCCCCCCTCATAATCTTTGAAACAATCTTTCACGGTCAATTTTAGTAACACTACCTCACAGAGTTAAAGTGACCTGCCTAAGGTTAAACTACTAACCAGTAGCAGAGCTGGAATTCAAAACCAAAACTGTTCATACCTAAGTTACTGCTCTTAACCAGAGATTTTTAAATGGTGTATTACAAGAATTTTTAAGACATGCAATACCTGATAGTATAGTCAGGGTCACTGACCTCTTTTTCCTTAGATTGTCAAATTAAAAAAACAACAGCCAACACAACAACAGCCAACACATCAACAGCCATCCAGTGTGCATGAATCGAAATTCACCTATTTTTTTTTCAGAGTGGCAAAAAGTATATTTTGGTGTACCGCTGAATTTTAGTAATTAACTTATATGTGCCATGAAATGAAAAAAGTTGAAAATCACTGCTCTTAACTAACTATATAACCATAAATCAGGCTGCCCCTGAAAAAAAAAGAGCAAAGTAGTTAAACAAAAATTTGAACTTGCTGACTTTAAGCTCCCCAAAGCACAGCACAATGGTAGTTATGTGGCACTCTGTACATATTTCTTAAATGATTCTGATGAATAGGCAATGAGGAATCCTGAGAAACTCTCACTCAGAGAAATAAAACTTTGGGTTATATGAAAACATTCAAAGTGCCTTGTTTTTAGAAGATTCCATTAATCCATATTTAGAAGTAGTTTAAGTAAAAATTTATCCAGTTCATAAATTCGTAACATATTAAAATATATTCCATGTTTTAGATTCTTCCTCTTTATATCCAACAAATGCAGCAGCCCAGTATTTAGTTACTCCCATAACTGAATCTCTGTATTGAATTCTCAGTTTAAAACTTCCAAGTATTTAGCACTCCATTTTCAACTGAATTACAATCTTAATATTTGTATCTTCCATGCCATTTTATGGACCAGTAGGTATGCTGGCAGATCAGGAGTATAGTTATGTCTAAAAGTAAATGATTTAAATTCTGCCCATACTTCCCCAAAAGAATCCTTTTTTAACAGAAAGAAAAATAAATTTAATGCATTGTATTCTAAGTCTCTCTTAATTCAGATAAAACAGCAGCATTAAAGTTCAAAATATCATAAAATTAAGAATGAGAAACTTCTAGGCAAAAATGCAACAACTATCTAATATTTCATCATTCTTCTGTTTATCATATCTCCTATTTTATTGAAGGCAAAGATAAATCCAAAGGGAACCGTTCTACAAGAGAGGTTTGTCCATGGGGATTTACCTTATTAAGAACAAATGACAAATGGTTTTCTCCTATAGGAAACCTTCTTCTATTTTATATAAATGCTTTCAGATTTGGTACCACAAATGAGGATGGTAAGAGCCTCAGGTTACCACTAGAAAGTTTAGTTGTCATTTTCTTGGTCTCCCTTAGAGGGATTGTTTTAGATAATCAACAGGGTTAGTGCTCAAACTGTGCATTTTTTATCACAAAACAGGATACCAAAACTACTTTCAAGCCTGACCTCACAGATTTACTTCCAATTCACACCCCCCTCTAATCTTGGTGATTTCTTATTCCTGCCACCAACTCATACTACTATTTAGTAAACAATATATCCTTCCAAAAATTCAGATTAAGAAGATAAGCAGCCATACAGGAACATGACTGCTGGTATTGCTTCTGGTTGCTCTGGAAGAAAGGGCAATCCCTTCAGGTTCTCACTCTGCTGGTCCTCACTCACTTAAGAGTGCTGCAGCGCCTTAAAGCCCAACCGGGCAAGTCTCAGCTTGTACCACAGGTATCAGCTGCCAGTATTTTACTTTTCTTCCACAAGAGAATGACCGACAGGAAGAAATGTTTCAATTTTTTTGATTAATAATTTAGTAGTTTGTAACAATCTTTAGGTAGACTGGTTAGAATCACCCTTACCCTCATCAAAAAAGTAGAGGTGCATACCAGGACTGAGAATTATTTATGCCAGAACATTGATTATTACATACATCCCTAACACCTAGCAGGAGAAAATACAAAAACATATTTTTCATGTATAAAAATCTAGCAAATATGGTATTTCCCCTTATTATACAGTCTACTGATGGTGTGGGCAAATATTTAAAATTTTATTTCTGTTATTCTAAAATAAAGCAATTAAATAATGATCTGTATACCAAAATTACAGTTGGAAATAAAAAATATTCAGAATGCAGAATTACAAAACTTTACTTTTTCTAGAAAATGAGTACAAATTAGTAAATAATTTGTACTCATATATTGTTATTTATAAATGAGTACAAATGAGTAAATAAAATAACGTGTCCTGAGTAGCAAAGGAAGCATATGTGGGGTGTATGCCACTAAAACAAGCTTTTGCACTAGTTATGATATAACAGGAGAAAGCTGGTAGAGAAGGAGGACGTCTGGGGTCCAATAGACCCAGTTCTGATAAGCCCTGTCATTGTCCAGGTCACTTACCCTCCATTTTCTTGCCTTTAAAATAAGTGGGGGGCAGGGTGGTGGGTTGAACTAGATAACTTCCAAAGTCTTTTCCAAATTCTGGTTCTAAAAGACAAAGATTCTAATTATGTCTATACTGGAATCCTACATATTTTTGCCATTTGGAAGCATGTGTAACTCTAATGACAGATTTTTTCACTTCTTTACCCTCTAGCACCCTGGCTCGGCAGCCCCTTTTGGTTGGCTGTGCAGAACTAGACATAGTGAATGAGCAGAGAATATGACAGTAGAATAGTTAAGTAGAAACAGGGAGAAAGGCCAAAGTTGAGCCCCAACCTCACCATAAGGGTTTTCAGTTCCAGCTCCAGACCTAAAAGTTAGCTGCCATGCATACAGGTCAGGTTCTAAAAAACTAGTCGATAAAGCTTTTCTTTCCATGGTGTCCTTCCAAATCAAAACATTATTTGCTGTTAGGGAGTTACTCCAATATAAAGTAAGTAGACCAATATTATAATTCTCTTATTGGAAATGGCTTGTTTTTAAATTATACACATGGCGTAAATGTAATGGCAGTTAAATTTTTAAAAGAACACTTTTAAACACTAGAATAAAATCACTATTGCTTGAATTCAGCAATTTCAACAGGTGTGCCACAAGAATTTTTAAAACATGCAATACCTGACTGTTTAGTTAGGTATACTGACCTCTCTTCCCTTAGGTTGTCAAATGAGGAAATGAAATGACAAGAACAAACGCAACAACGGCTGTCTGGTGTGAATATCTATTTTTTAAATCAGATCAGCAAAAAATATGTATTTTTAGTGTGCCACAGAATTTAATAATTACTTTGTGTGTCATGAGATGGAAAAGTCTGAAAATCACTGCTTTAATTGATGCTATCTTGGATATAAAATAATAAAAAGCCAAATATATAATACTGCAATGCTATATAAGCACAGAAAAAAGTTATTAGAAATAACATTTACATTGGTATTATATTAAATCCATAATAAAACTTTTAAAAATCCATAATAAAATCTTCTTTGAATATTTTATTATGAATAAATAATTATGTATTTATGTGACCTTTTGTTTTTCAGAGTTACATTTATATTTTGATCAAGCATTGTTTGGATGATTAAGCTTTATATTGGTGTTCTTCTGTATACATTACATCTTCTATCTACTTTTAGAATGCTTAAGTATACAAGAATGTAACATACAGGATGACTTAATTTAGATGTTTTGTGGCAGAAAGAATTAAACATAACCCTTTGAAAAAAGAACTTGTAGTTTAGTCATAGAATAAGATCATTTAATTAGCGCATCACTTTGGTTATTTTATATCACTTCATGATTCTGTATGGCTAGTTAGCCTACAGAAGAAATATTTTAAAAGACTGCCAAAATATTTTAAGTCATATACATTCCTACAGAAACTTTTGGATCAGAAACAAGTTTAGCAATTAAAGTTACATTACTGAAAAATGCAGGACTTATTTAATATAATGTATTTACTTCTTCATGCCTAAATCATTTAATTAGATTCAAACAGGGAAACACCAGCTTTTAAAGAAAGAGATCTGGGTCTACATTTTGTGTTCATTAAAGTGACCTTAATGATTACTTATTATACATATTAATGAGCTCATTAAGAATAATTTTCAACATGAATGGATTTTTTTCCTATAGATTCCAGCACTGGAAAATAAGCTTCTTTCATATCTGCCTAACTCCAAATAAAAACAAACTAAAAACCTCAGAGAACCTCTTCATTCCCTGAAATTGGTGAATCAGAAAATATCGCACTGCTTTGAATGATGTTATCACTACATTAGCTCTTACCCATGGATGTCTCTTCCTTTATATTCTTCTATTATGTCCCAGTAACTGTGTAGCTAAATTTGATGGGAATATTCCAGAAGATAATTTGCTCTCTTCCCTTACCAATTTACAAAATGGCTCTTAATAGTTCACCCAAATCTACACACAAGCAAATTAAAAGAATGACGTACAAAAGATCTGCATCACTTCAACTCTGAGAGGTGGATCTCAAGACCATTGTTCCCTGTGTGGTTCAAACCTTATGCCTGCACCCTTCGCTAATCACAGGTCAGATTTCAAGTAGAAGAGCCTAGAATTCCTAAACAAAAAACTACCAACGACTGAGCACTAACTTTCTGTTTTACATAAATGCTGTGCTGAGGAGAAATAACATGATCAATTAGAACTAAAGTATTTTGTCTTAAAAATAATAAGCATTGTTTCATATCCACATTTAAAATTAGATTAAACTTCTTTCAGAACAACACAAGATAAAGGATTCAAGTTTATTTCAATAAACAAATATTTCAAAGTATATATACTTAAGGATGGAAGATACTAATTGTTAAATCTTTGTGATGAGCCCACACATGGGGATTCACTACACTATTTTCTTTCCTTCAGTGTAAATTATATAAGTTCCAAAATAGGACAGTTTAAGACTATATACAATTATGATGCACAGTTATGCAATTATGCATTGGCTTCCCAAATGTAAACTGCTTTAGATATCAGATAAACTAATCAGATATCTCAAGTGAATATATCAATTATGTATACTTTGTATACTAATATGTAACTATAATAAAATAATTGCACAAAAAACTCTGATATCTCAATTTAATACTTCTCTAAACACAACAGTAATAATGAAACCCTATAACAGTCAAAGTTCTCAGAGGTTTATTGTATTTTCTACAAATATAAAAAAATCGTACCCATAAAGAAATTTAAGTACAATCTGTTCCTCACCTTCCCCCATTAGTTAAAACCAGAGTAAGGCCAAAAAAAAAAAAAAAGACTTCTTCCAACAAATTCGTTCACCATTCATACTTTCATTTATCTATCTTATCTTACTTTTACCTTTATTTCAAAATTATCCACTAATTTCATCTAACTACATTTCCAATACCTTCTCCTACCCTTCTTTTTCATCTATTGATTCCCAGGTATCAGCTCTGTCATTTCCGTAGTCTTCTACAATTTGAAACCTTAAAAATATGTCCATATAGCTGGAATATGAAAGCTATACCTAATACCTCAATCTTCTCATTTTTTTCAAAATGCTCCTTGAAATTCAATAGAAACCTGAGTCATTTCAGGATTCCTAAATTAACTAAAATTGTACTGGCACTAAATACCCATTGATATAAATCTTTTCATCCTCATTCAAAAGTAAAAGCTAAAGGACAACGATGTAAAACTACAAGCTTATAGACTGATATGTCCAATTATCTCTTAGGCCTCTGCTAGAATGTTTTTGAATCAAATATTAGAAATATTATTATTAACAGCAGCAGTGGTAATTTACTAGATATGCTGAACGTGGCAAACTGGGTGTCTTATAATACCTATATCCCCTAAAATGACCTTTTCCCCTAAATTATATTTAATTATTTTTTCATACCCTACTTTTCTCAATTATATGATCCTGCCCAGATTTACCCTCATTCTTACCCCATTCCTACAGATTAAGTAAGGCTTTGTTCTGGGTATGGCAAAACCTATTGGTATTCTTTCCAAGGTTTGTAAAACAACAGGTAAACTGGAACTTCCAAAGCTCACACATAACACCTCACACAAGACTGTAAATTTCCAGACAGCAATGTAAATTAACAAAATCGCAAGAGAAGAGAGAGGCTTATACTACCCAAGAAAAAAGCTTTTACTTTAAAGTTTACCAAGGGCAGTAAGACTGGAGGTAAACGAAATATCAGGATCACTACAATGACTTCCTCTCAAAAACTACTTTTATCCACATATTCAGACCATGGTCACTTGCATTTCTGTCAACATCAATAAATGATAAAGTCTAACCCAATCAAAACATTAAAATACACTGCCTCCCAATTTCAAAAGTAAATTCCCACATGGTCTCAAACCTTTGCTGAAACATAGTCCACTTTTATTATACAGCTCTACTCATTCAACATTATTTAAAAGGCTTTACATTTCAAAATTTGACAGACTTCTAAAAATAAAAGAACAGATCAAGTGCTCATCCAGCTATGATATCTTAATCTATAATAATAAAAAAGAATTACATTTTTTGTTTTTATGATATAATTCAACTTCAGTATTCATGGTCTGTATTAACTAAAAGTAGTCTCTAAAAATTATCATATAATGTGAGGCACCATTAAAAATTGTTCCCAAAGTCATACAAAGATCATTCAAAGGATTTAAGTCAAACAGTTCTTCTAACTTTCTCAGTCTCAAGAAAATAGCACTGGCGTGGTTTCTAAAACTGTTATACGATATGTACAATACAAAAACAGTAAACAAAAATGGTTTAGATGCTAAGAACCAAGAACAATGTATATTAAAGATCCTAAGAACCAAACACAATGTATATTAAAATGATTTTGTAAACATCTACACACACACACAAACATACCCAAAACATAGTATCTAAGCCAAACTCCATTTTTAATAAACAAACCCTAAAAATACAAAGTGACTCTTTAAACAAAGCGTTTTAAAATGCCCTTTAAAGTACACAATATAATCACATTGTAAAATAAAGAATCTGACTACGTCTAGTGTCTGTATATTAACATTTCATGTTAGGTTTTCATTTTCATCAAAATACATAGTATAAATTTAAATTGGTAAAGGTGATTTTCAGATCACTAATACAGTATCTTTAATGACCCTCAGACCTATACTTCATTAAAACTTATCTCTAAGACTGTCATCAGATATAATCAGATGCCAATCAGTGAAAGCCTAATGGGACAAATTATATACTCTTTGGTTCTTTAAATGTCAGCCTAAACAAGAGTAGGGGGAAAATAGAGATTCTTTTGAAAAGATACGTGTGTGTATATATGTATATACATATACACATATGAACACACATACACATATATACATGTACACACATATATACATATAAGCACGGAGACAGTTGTATACCCACAAAACAATCTACCCAATGCGAAAGGCAGACAGGTGGATTTAAGACATTATTTCTGTCATCTGGCACACACACTAGTTTTCTCAGTACTCCTTTCTTCTATTGCTACCTTTCTAAAGCTGTGCATGACTAAACCACAATAGATTCTTTAGAAGGGTATTATTGCACATCCACTAATGTACTGAAAGACAGAGGTACAAACTTCGGAGAAAAGGATCCCAAATATAAAGTAATTAAGAAGTCTATCCTCACAAAAGTGTATGTACTAGGCACAATGCTACCTCAGGAAAGTAGAGATCTGGAAAAAAACTCTGATCACCTTAGTCACTTCTGTCTTCTGCTTCCCCACACCTCCAGTCCCCACCTGAAACTCCACCCCCACCAAAACGTTCAAAAAAACAAACTGGATAGAATATACAATGCACCAGTTATTTAACAATGGAAACAGGATATGATTTCTAAATGGATCTGCTTCTTCCTGTCCCTATCCAGCATCCTCCCTCAACCCTGCTCACCCCAACTAAGGCATGGCAGAAAGAAACTTAACCAAAAGAAGCAAAGCATTTCTAAAATGGGTTTCAACATTAAGATAAAATATGCTGATTGACACTGAAGAGGGCCAGATACATACTTAAGGATGCTAGTGATTGTACTGAAATAAACTATTGCTATCGAGCATTCGAATCTGAAAGTAGTTCAGACTCTTGAATATGTTTAATCAATAATTATTCAAAAATAATTTTAAAAGCAGCAATAATTACAATCCATTTTACTTTCATACACTCTTTATTAGATTGGTGAAAAAGGTATAACATAGCAGAACATTAAGACATCTTGAACTAATGCAAAAATGCTTTCTTTCACAGTCTGCAATGCTCTAAAATCTTGATAAGTCTATATTTTAAATTAAGATAAATGATAAAATTTACAAAAATGTACAATTCTTGACCAAGAGACAATTTTTCTATCAAACCTGAATAAAAAGAATGTTCATCCAAGCCCTGGCTGTTGTAGTTCAGTGGATTGAGTGCAGGCTGAGAACCAAAGGGTCACCAGTTGATTCCCAGTCAGGGCACATACCTGCGTTGTGGGCCAGGTCCCCAGTGGGGGCCATATGAGAGGCAACCACACACTGATGCTTCTCTCTCTCCCTTCCTCTCTATAAATAAATAAGTAAGTAAATAAATAAATAAATAGTTGTTTATTTAATTATTTTAAATAAATCTTTAAATAAAAGAAATCATTAAAATTAAAAAAGAATGTTCAGATTGAGCGCGGGCCTACGAACCAGACGATCTCGGTTTGATTCCCAGTCAGGGCACATGCTTGGGTTGCAGGCCAGTTTCAGATAAGGGCCAGTTCCCTGCAGGGGATGCACCAGAAGCAACCATACATTGATGTTTCCTTCCTCTCTCCTTCCCTTCCCCTCTAAAGATAAATAAATAAAATGTTTTTAAAAAAATTAAAAAGGAATGTTCATTCAAGTATAAATAATCATCAGAAAAAAAGAAAAAGGGATGTGTTACCAATGAAAAACATAAAAGAATATTAGTATGGATGATGGCAATGTTCCCAAGAGCAGGGTCTCAAAGTACTCCAAGGCCCTATGAACTTGCCCAAATTGCTTGACAGAACTTTAGTTCTTCCAAAACCACATGAATAGCACAAAGGGAAGAAAGTCAAGGTTTTAATAACTGAGGAAGAAATGTTGAAAAAAATGTGATAAACAGAAACCTAAATTAATTTTTGCTTCTGATGAGAGAAAGCTAGCAAATCCCTCCCCTTCCATGTCAAACTGCTTGTCCATACTTGAGAAATTGTATCCTGTTTTAAATATCTCAACGGTGAGCAACAGGCAGGAGCCCCGACTGTCAGACACTTGTCTGGAGCACAGACATAGAGGAGCTGGCTGGTCAGGAACTCAGGCTGTCAGACGCAGCTAATTCCTAAGTGGGTGAAGAAATCAGGGCATCTAGCCTCAGCTCCCATAGAGGCCACTGAAATGGAGGGACCCTCTGAGGCTGTCACAGGTATGGCCATTATGCTAGACCTAGGCTCTGGGCATTCTTTGTTGTTCTTATCAGAAGAAACAATGACAAGCAAAATGCTAGCCACTGAGTCCATCTGCAAAGGAAACACCAATTCCTTTGTTTTTCCCCTATTTTTTATTGTTGTTCAAACACAGTTGTCTCCATGTCCCTCCTTCCTTCACTACCCCGGCCCCAGGACCCCAGACATCCAGAAACACCAATTCCTGGATGTTATTGGCATGTTTCCCTTTTTGCAGTGCCAATCTTATTATGGAATTATAGCCTATTACTAATAGGCCAAAAAAGGCTTTAGAGATCACATACCCATACTGTTTCATTTCACTGATGGAGAAACTGAGAGCTAGAGGGTTTAGCCTAAGGTTTTAGTGACAGGGGTACCAGAGCACAACCTCCACCCTCCTTTGGCTGGCACTTTTAAAGATCTTTATTTCTTAGCCTAATCACTCTCTCTCCTTCCATGTAACTTTTTGATATGTTTCTTCTCACCAGTTCATGGTACTTTTATTTTCAGGCCAACTGCCTCACACTTAGTTTTCCTGGATTCAGCTCCTATTAGCCCTTCCAGTTTTTGCTTAAATAGGAAGCACCAGGAACCTCTGATAGTCTTGACCAGGCACGGTAAAGCAAACAATACTGACTGGGTATTACAGCTTCTATTAAAACTAGTGAAAAAGAAGAGTACAGGAGCTCAGAGTCAGCAATAAGCAGGCACGTGATTGTGCAAACACAGTATTTTTGGACTAGACTAGAGATTTAACCTAGAGTCCAGACCATACCCAGGAGTGGGAAGGGAATGTTCTGAAGCAAAATCATGCTCGAGGTTTGTATCTTTAGTGGTTCAATATTATATTATTTGTTCAAAGGGTAAGTCAAATGTATAGAAATTGAAAAAAATAATAGATTGAAATGGTGAGAATGACATATAACTTTACCAACTAAGTCACATTTCTTAGCCTTTTCCCAAAAATTCATTTAAAAATATATGTCAAATTCATTGGAGAAAGGAAGCAGAGGAGATGACTGAGCTGAACCTGCCTACTTTATATGTCAGGGCTAATTATCTATAAAACAATGTAAAAGGAGTCAAAGAGTTAATTAAACACAACAGGACTGGGAGGACGGCAGTAGGTGAGATGAGGCACACGGAAAGCCTGTACAATATGCAACGCTTCAGCAAAGACGACACACACGGTATCAAGTAAACTTCCAGTCGGAATGTATAAATGACATTTCCAGTTTGAGAAAGATTAGGGCTATTTTAGATTACTCTAAAATGAGAACAAAATCCTCTCTTAATAAATTGCTTAAGAACAAATCTATACTATAAATTACTAAATAACAACTTTATACATAGCAGCCAAGTAAAATGTTTCTTTAAACATCTTTAAATTCCAAAGAAATGGAGCCAAAGTTGATATTTTCCTATACAATTTCATATTATAATGTTCACTGCATAATGTTCCAATGTTACTATACCTCAAAATTGGAAAATTATTCCAAAATTACTTATTGCTACAGGTATACAAGTGGTGACTTCATACATTTTACTGCCCTTAGTAAAATAATGGTAAACAATGCATTATTAAATTATAGAATAATTTCTTGATGAACTCATCTTGAAACAGCTACCTATTGTTTCATATTGATGACTGTGTTTTGTATAAAGTATATAAATAAAGCTCAATGTGTTTTCTAATGAGTTCATCCATAACAGATATGAAAAAGAAAATACACACCGGACAATGAGAAGTGGAAGAGTATATGAAATGTTGCACCATTAGTTCCCAGTCTAAGATCCTCAGAACAGGAAAAAGAAATCCATTATAATTAAGGCTTCAGAGCAAAACTAAAACATCATTTGGGTTAGTGTTCTATTAATTCAGTGAAATGACAAGACTGGTTATCTAATGGTAATCCAAACCTGTGGTTGATAGTTTTGTGCCTTTATTTTTGAAAAGGGAGGGGGGATAACTATTTAACGAGCATAGAAGAGTAGGCACAGTCTTTCAAACCTTAGGGGCCACTGGGAAGATGATTAGGAGCATATTGAAAGGATTCTTAAATGGCATAACGATTAGAATGGGTATCTTCTAGTATTCCATAGTAAGAACCAGTATGTACTGAGCATGTATTGTGTCAAATATTGAACAAAGCACATTACATGATTTATCCTCTTTAATCTTCACAGAGCCCTTGTTAAGACTGATCCTATTTTACAGATGAGAAAACTGAGGCAGGTGAAAATAAAGTAACTTGTCCAAGGTCCCACTGCTAATTAGATTAACTGAAATCTGACTCCAAAGTCTGTGTTCTTGACCAGTATACTTCTGCCCTTGATTTGAAGAACAAAACACAGACCTACTTGATCCTCTAAATATATTTCAATTTTAACTGATTTGTTTTCAATAAGTACATCTTTTATTTTCATATGAAATATAAAACTTCAAATATAAAAGTTTAAAACAATATAATATACTTTAGAAATCTTAGTGGCATAAACTAAATGGTAAACATTAGGACCACATTTTAAAAGACAAATGACTAACTTAACTTAATAAGATTAGTATTTAAAATTAATATTATTCTCTATGGATTTTTTGGATTTTTTGTGGCACTCCAACACTTGGATTCTATGCCTGATAAAGGTACTTCATAAAAATATCATGTTTTGCTGATCACAGTTAAATGTTAGATACAGTATAGATAAATCCACTACCTAGAGGAAAAAAGTGTGTATGATGTAACCATAATTTCCTAAGCTTCTTGAGGAACACAGCAACTACCACTGTTTCAGTTATATATCGTTTACAGTACACACTGCTAAGGAAGGAAAATTGATGATGCAACCAAACCCCAAGAGATTGGATTCAATTATTCTCCTAAAAAAACTCTTAATGAACAAAATATTCAGATAGATCACTTCCAGTTTAGGGAATTTAAAACTTTTTAGCCCTGACCATTGTGGCTCAGTGGGCTGGGCATTGTACCACAAAGCAAAAGGTCACCCGTCTGATTCCAGGTCAGGCATATGCCTGGGTTGCAGGTTCAGTCACCAGTTGGGGTACGTAGGAGAGGCATGTTTCTCATGTTGGCATTCTCTCCCTGCCTTTCTCCCTCTCCTCCCCTTTCTCAAAAAATAAATAAAATCTTTGAAAATAATAAAACTTTTCAGATAATAAAGCTCAATTAAACATTCACACCAGGCTACTTCAACATCATAAAATGGGGGCGGCATTCTCCCTATAATTTTTAATATTATTATTGTTGTTGATTTAATTAGCCTGATAAATATTATTGCCATTTGTACTTTTGAGGTAGCTTTTTTAAAGAGCATACCATAAAAAGCATATCACTACTCATGTCATATAAACATGTTAAAGAATATACAATACATTGCTATGTGCCAATAACAGCAAATTTACAGAGTACAAAGCCATACTACCAAAATAGCATGATTCTCAAGTGAAACTAAAAATTTTCATACGGAAACTGAAACACCTGCCTAAGAATATGATCGATGTATATGCCTACTGGACTAATGCTGCTTTTCAAACTAGGTCAAAGATATCAATCTTGGTATCAATCTTGATACAGTTTTATGTTGTGTTAATACACATTAGTACAGAAAAAGGCAGGCTTTGATACAAAACTGCCAATTAAGACAGTATATTAAATGTAAAATACATATAAATAAGGCTATTACATGATTGAATGCACATATAATTAAATTTTTCCTTAAATAAAAGTTCTAATCAGTTCACATTTTTATTGATAATAATCTCATGTTGCAAACAGCACAGCACCCTCTGGTGCGTCTGTTAAAAGATATATAAAATTCCCACACGGATAGAACCAGAGTAAAACTGAACCTTATCAATCAGTGTTCATATGCTTTTATTTACTCCAGTACATATTTTTAAACACTAATGCTTAAAAACAATTTTCATTTAAAAAGAACACTAAAAACTTTATACTAACAATTCAAGTAGGTGAGAAAAATGTTTGAGTTTGAAAAATATTTAAAATAATGAAACAACAAAAACAACACTGGTTTCCAACATCTATCATTCAAATTAAAACAGTGCTACCAAAAAACATTCTTTCCATATGGGATGGCAAAAGTTAATTTGTCAAGTTAACCAAATTTTACTGTATTCAAATCGTGCCTTTGCTTCTTGCTTCGGATGAATTTGACTAATTATGAAAAGTGCCCGAGTACTTTTTCTGAAGTCAAGGGAATTTATTAGCACTAGTAAGGATTTTTAAGTGTTTTGTGAAAGTCTGTGCAACTCATATAGCTTGAAAATAGAATAATACTCAGAAATAAAAATTATATTAAATTACAAATCTTACTATGAATAGATCAAAACTTTTACTTAAAAAAACTTTTCCTAGGAAAGTAATTAACTCCAAAAGTATACTTTACTAAGGACAAAGCAAAGGATGCCACCTGCTTTAGACAGTCCTTTTGTGAACCATTGGAAGTCCCCAACACAATGCACTAGAAATTAAAGTGACACCTGTTTAAAGCAGCCATCTGTCTCTAACAAGCTTGATTTAGTCAAATCTATTTAATCCAAAATACGGGAACACTATGCACCTGTGAACAGAAAGGAATTTAAAATCTGGTTTTTGATAGCCAGTAGGAATTTGTAACAAAGAATTAATGGTAAATGGTTGCATTAGGGAAACTATTTTTAAGGTAACAAAGTAGATTTTTAGGCTAGGGCTCAACATAAAAACAAAAAAAAACAATAGACTCCTCATAATTTAAAGGTTTACTTCTTTGGAGACTTCTAAATTTAAGTTTACTTCTTTAGCATTCTCATTTCTCTTAAGACAGTCTCACTACAATACGAAGAACAAACTAATATTCCTATTGGACTGTTCAGAAAAGTTGGGTTTTGTTTTTTTTACTTCTTCCCACACACCTGATGCTGTATATCCGCCCTTTTGAATGCATGCACACACACACACACACACACACACACACGCACACACACACATAGTCTTCATAAAATTTGAAAACCAAAAGCATACTCTACCTATTTACTGATTTTTTTTTAGCTGGAAATACAAGGAAAGCACACACACAAAATCAACTTTCTCAAGAATAATAACATGGTTTACCAAAAGTAAAACATATTATTTAAACAATACATTAAATCTATCTTAGTTTATGATTCATTCACTTTTAATTGCTAAATTTTAATAGTAAAAAATGTCACATTAACTTTGCTTAGGGTATATTTTTTGTTTAGGGTTAAGTTGTATTAAACTCATGAACTATAAACCTTTTGAGTACCTAAGCAGAGTATGGGACTACTTGAATACTAAAGAAATAAATATTATTTTTAAAACTAGGTATATGTAACCCTACATAGTGAAAAAATTATAGGATGATGCATTTTAGGAATGTACTTTAGTTTACTATATTATACATGTGAATGTAATACAAAAATATGCCTAAACAGATTAATACAATTCATTGGCCAAACAATCTAAAAAGACTGAGATAAGTATTATGACATATAATGAATCATAGATATTCAGCTACTAAAAACAAGCTACAAGTGACTCTTAATTAATATCTTTAGTGTTAACGTGTACTCACTCACTTTCAGAGATTTCTGTTAGTCTAAAAACTGAGAACAGAGAATACCAATATATAACATAGTCCCTCCTCAGATAAATACCACAGAAAGAATAAATGAAGGGCTAAGTATTTATCCTTGTATTACACTTTAAAATTTATCAGTTTCTATTATTTCTGCTTATTATATTCTCAGCCCATATGAATAATATTGCCATCATAGAGCCCAAAGCATCTCTAACAGCAACTTTTATACTATATATGTATTTTTAAAAATAGAAAACACTTCAATTTAACTTCTGCTCTCAAATCAATTTATGAATGAAAGTATAAATCACTGAACCTGAGATTACTAGAATAAACAAAATGCCTCAAAAAGTACTTGGACACTGCAAATAAAAATGCTAAACCATAACATTATAGCATATAATCTACTCAGCTGAAAACCTATTACGTAAATGGCATAAGGTCTGATGCTGTCTCAAGACAGCAAAACTCCTATTAACTTCAGAGAGAGTTTATGGGACCCAGGAGCTTCACCATCCAAAAGTGTTCAGGCATTTGACACTCATCTGAACAGGAAAAAAAATACAAGTTAGTATCAGTGATTTGCATGGAACACAGATGGCAGAGGGGAGGCTGAATAAAATATAAAGGAATTTGAGTGCTCGGAGAGAAAGACTTTAGACCCAAGTACCATCCTCATTTAAAATAGCTATCACAAGGAAATGAACTGGAAGAGAAAAAAATTTTTTAAACCAAACTTTTATTTTACAAAGTATTAGCCTTAATAGCATTGTAATTACTCAACCTGCTCATTGACAATCTCAAGAATAATTAATACTGTCACATTATTCAGAGGCTGCTCTGTCAGGTAAATCAATATGTGTTTACTGTTTAAAAGGCTATTTAAATAAGCACTTTAAAATTCTAAATTGAAAACTTCAGTATGTACAAGAATAATAGTATATTTGTTTTAGCACACATTCATTATCAAAACTTTTTACTGATAATCTATTAATTAAACGTTACAGTGAAAAATGATCTAGAAAGCAGTTACCTCTAACCAAAAGCCCTACTACTTGAGGACTGATATCTACAAATCTCAAATCTACAGAGAAAAATTGTTTTTTTTTAAGAGACTTGAAAAGGAGAAAGTTCTCTCCCCTCACCAGGTTTAAGTCCCTGTCCAAAGCATGCCAAAAATAAGTAAAGAATATGTTAAGTAGACACATGCCTAGACCTTAACAACCATAAAGAAAGTGAAATATACACACGTTTCAAGTTGAGAAGCTTCATACATTCTTTATGAACAACTTGACTTCAATTTCAACTCTCAAAGAAAAACGAACACAGAAGATTGGGGGGGGGGGAAGAAACCTCTTTAAAGTATCGTAACTGTCACAAGTAACATTGTAACCCGAATTCTCACAAAGCTTCCTCCTGTTCTTTCCCCGTGTGTTTATCCACACAAAGTCTTACAACCACAACGAACACCGCCAACACTCCACGGTGGGGAAGGAGGTTCATCAAAGTGAAATGGAACCTCATTCTACCCCTCCCGGCTCCACATGAAAGATAAAGCACTGTCAATAACTACTAGCCCAAGTATCACAGATGCCCCGCATCCGGTTTAAATCACAAGCGCACACACACACACACACACCAAGACAGAGGAGAGAGACTTTTTAAAAAATCTCCTTCCCAGTGCAGCGAAGAGGCCCCAGGTTCCGATGTGCGCGAGGGGTGTGGGGGGAGAAGAAAGAGGAGCAGGGAAGAGTGTTGAATGGATATAAGGACTGTTTGCAGCACAAAGAAAACACAGTTTTAAAAGAAAAAAGAAGAAAGAAAACCGTGCAGCTGATGACGGTAAAAGAAGAGCAGACCATTGAGCACAAGGCATAGAGGGGCAAAAATGAAGGGAATGGGCGGTGGGAAAAAGTTCACCCTTGTACGAGGGTAAAAATAACAAAACCTTTAGCAAGGCCCCACAAAGTGAACAACAACAACAACAACAAAACATCAGCTCTAGTGTCCCCCTTGCACACTGTTGTCTATTTCGGTTTTGAAAGGAGCAGAAAACAAGCAGCTTTGAAAAAGAAGAAAATTCCTTCTGCTTTCACCTGACTCGCCTCCTCAGACGAGACCTAGGAGAGAGCTCCACCGTCCGCGACGGAAAACTGGCTCCCTCTCCCGCTCGCCTCGCAGCCCCCCGAGCTCCCACTCCATCCCTGAAGCGCGGCCGCGGAGGGCCGGGGCCGGCGGGCGGGCTGGCGGCGCGGCGCCCACACCCCCGACCCAGCCGCGGCGCGCACGGTCCATTGTAAACAAGCCCGGGGGACCGATCCCCTCGGCAGCGGCGCCGCAGCGGCACAGTCCCCGGTGTCAGGAGTGAGACCCCGCACAGCCACACTCGGCTCGCACACACGGACACACACACGCACGGACACACGCGTTCACACGCATCCACACACATGTAGAGACCGAAGAATATTCACCTTGGCTGTGGATTATTGTGGTGTTGTTGGTGGGTGATGGAGATGGTGGTGGTGGGGAGGAGGAGGAGGAAGAGGAGGAGGAGGAGGAGAGGAGTAGTTGTTGTTGATGGGTAACAGTCGCCAGGACTACGGTGACTATGGCGCTTGATTCACAAGGCAACGGTTGCTATAACTCACAAAAGAGAGAGAGAGGGAGAGAGAGAGCGAAAGGGAGAGGGAGACACTCGCAAGGGGAGGGGTGGGGGAGGGAAGAGAGGAGGAGGCGGGCCGGCGAGCCGCCGGAAAAGGCGGGCTCAGCCCCTAGACTGACAGCCCCAGGTCCCGGTCTGTGGGACAGGTGGTGGAGGTTCAGGACTCCGACTAAAGATACTCGGAGCTTTGGCAGAATCTGGAGTTACCCCAGAGCCTTCTCGTCAGTCAGCTACCACATGCTCTAGTGAGGCTAGACTGGGAGTTGAGGGGCGTGGTGCGAAGGGTACGTTCTGGGAAAGAAGACCTGCGAGACCCAGCAGCAAGCTTTGTGCATAAAAGCCCCCGAGTCGCCGGAGCCAAAGGGACAACCCCAGAACGGAAAGTGTTGAGTGCAATTCTATACACTTTCTGGAGAGACAGACAACGCGAAAGTAGAACCTAATTTGAAGAGCGGCCACCTCCCCCGCCCCGCCTAAAACGTCATTTCCGGAGCGGAGGGTCCCGGATGTGCTGCCGCTACTGTCTCCCACCTCCCCCTTTTTTCCCTTTTTAAAAATCTTCGTTTCTAAGGCGCAGGCGGTGTTCCTAGTTGCATCCGCCTCCTGGTGGATGCCTAGACTCTTCAGGGATTCGGAACCCGCGCTGCACTGGAGGGCCCGAGCCGCCTTCGCCCTTTCGGTTTCCGCGCCCTGGCCGGCTCCCGCCTTCTGAGGCCACGACTCGGAGGAGTGCGGACCGCGAGGCGTGAGCGAGCGGCCGCGGCCGCCATCTTAGAGCATGCGGGCCCGGGGGCGTGTGGGCGGCGCGCGGTTCTCCCGCAGTCCCGCCGCGGCTTGGCGCGCAGATGGGAAAGTCGGCGGTGGGCCGGCCCTCCACCGCGGAGAGGCGAGGTCGTCGCTCCCTGCTTCCGGGGGGGCGAGGAGCTCAGTGCTCATCAGCAGCAAGAAACTGCCCTCCTCGGAAGATGTGAAAAGGCATGGCAACCCCCCTCCGCGAAAGGCGCTGAGGGTGGGTTGCTTACACCTTCCTGAAGTAGCACCCAGGTAGTTTCTTTATCTTTAGCCCCTAAGTAAAGTGCTTGTCCCGCTTTGAAGTTGACCCAGCTGGAATTTCAGCTTAACCCGGTTACGTGACAACCTGCTGCATAGAGACACACGAATGGCTTTCGTTTGGGATGGATGTTGTTAGCACCCAAGTAGCTGTCGCTATAACCAGCCAAGCTTGGTAGCCCCCTGCGTCCAACAGCTCAGGGTCCCCAACCCTCTGCAGCCGGCGTCCTGCAGGCGCTTGCCCCGGGACCCCGCCAGGACCGCAGACCTCACCCGTGCGACTAAGCTGCTTATCTGAGACAATAACATTACAAGCAGAACCTTAGGAAGTCGGTCTTACTCTTGAGGCTTAGTTTTTTTGCACCTACCAAATAAGGGATTTGGGCCAACATAAATTCACAGTAATAATAGCGACCGCTACTGAGGTCTTACACTGCTCTAGACATCGTGCTTAGTGTTTTACGTACTTCATTTCATTTAATCTTCACAACAGCACTTTACACATAATATTTTAGAGAAAACAGACACAGTCTTTAAAGTCAGTGATTTTAATTTATGGCTCTTGTGTCCTATTATGGAATATTAGGTAAGGGTATTTTGGAACCAACTATTTAAACAATCGATTTGAGAAAGTTACGTGGTTGCCCTCGGTAATTTTGTAATGAGTTATAGAGGTTCTTATAATAATGTATTACAGTGTAACAGTGACCAGTGGTGAGCACAAAGCTAAAGCTTAAAGGTTGCAGGATCCGCCATGGTAATAGGCTCTTCTAGTCTAAGTAAAATGAGTGTGCTTACCAACCGCAGTTAGACTCCAGATTTGGAAGAATAACTTCGACATACATATAGGAAGTACGGTATGCATCCCAGGTGAATGAAAACTGGTGGTCATTATGAATACTCACTTCATTACATTTGCAGATGGAGTCCTCTGTCCCCGTACTGGTGTGTGGGGCTGTTTGCTCACACTACACAGCTCTGAGAAGCTTTGCTTTTTCAGTCCTATTGTCCGCTGTAGTTGCCCTGTCCTTTTCCCCACAGTCAGCTGTTGCTTCTTACTGCTGTCAGTGAACATAGTGCTATTATCCTCTTCACCCTTTTAATTTACTGCTTTTAATCCGCAGGCAAGAAAACCACATAATGAAGCTTAAGCAAAACTGTCTCAAGAGTATAAATAAGTACTTTGAGGAAATCTCCTTTAGAAAAAGTGTGTGACTTTTGTGCAAGGACATTGCAACATCAATTTTAAGCTGCTTAACAGACTTTTTAAAAAACCTACCTGATGTGGCCTATATTCTTGAGTTAGGATATATATAGATAAATTTTCTAAAGTGAGTTCTTTAAAAGTTAGGGTTTATTTCCCCTTGTTTTAGGATAATTGATTATATGACTTCTACCCAGGATAAGGTTACTATAATGTGAACTTTTTAGTTATTACCACCACACTGAATTAACAAACCAGCCAGTTCAAGCATAGATTTGAGAGCACACATGTGTTGTTTTGTGCTACAACTAGTTATGAAAGAACCTAGAAATATCTTTGCCTATAATCAGCCTGATAGGATCTTTTTCTTGGTCAATTTTAAGCTACATAGTTGTATCCTTACATAAATTGTGCATATATTTCAGAAATAAATTATTTGTTAAGACATCACAGAAAAGATCAGCAGTGTCTAACATTTAGTGCCTTTTACAGTACATTACACACTGGGCTTGATAGTAAAAGGTACCTAAGAAAAAACTATGTTACATTCCTTGACAAATTCAGTAAACTGTCAATGAAGTAATTATTTGTTCAGTACATAAAATGGTACAGATATAGTTCCTGTCTACAAAATGTTCAAAGTATCTGAGAATTTAAAATCTTGTGTCCTTTGAACTTAGATTGATTTTGCTCTCAGCTTGGAGTGATTGGTAGAGACATCAGTTAACTCATTTATATCTGAACCTCTTGAAAAATACAAAGCCCTCATTATTTATGGATAGATTAAATACTTTATAAATTACTTTAGTACGTTCTTAAGGGTTAACTTCCTTTTCAGTATTATCTATTGTTATTTCCTCCTGTTGATATCTACAATAACTAATAAATTAACATCAGTATTTGCTGAAGGAAGAACTGCACATGAAAAGGTAACAGCTTACTTCTGAACACTTGTATGTATGAGAGTTTTGAAATTAATGTATTAGTCTGTGGCAGCTTATCATTGAATTTGTAGTGAATCCTTTTATAAAGCAGAAATCTGTTTAAAAACTTTCCACTTGATTATATTACTGGTTTTCTTCAATTGAGAGGCATCTAGAGTCTTAGTTCTCATGTGAAATAAATTATTTTATTTCAACCAATATGTATTGATTACTTATGACATGCAGAATTAGACTGGGGAATTAGACTACTGGATTAGTAATTATCTTTACTAGACCTGAAATTCTTTGGATACATATATTGGGTTGGCCCAAAGTTTGCTTAGTTCTTTCTGTACAATGGCTTTAGTAGTGCTTTAGCTGTCTTTAACTTATTTTGAAACAATTTTGTTGGATTGTATATTATGACAGCACTCAAAAAAACTTACCAAAATTGGTGAATTTTTGTGCAGCCATTTTAATACTGAAGATAGAAGAAGACATGCAACATTTTCAGTGTATTATGCTTTTACTATTTCAAGAAAGGCAAACACATAACTGAAATCCAAAAATGATTTGTGCACTGTGTGGAGAAGAGTGGTGACTGATCAAATGTGTCAAAAGTAGTTTGTGAAGTTTCTTGGTACTGTTGACATTTTGGCCAAAAATTTTTTTGCTGTGGGGCTGTCTTATGCATTGGAAGATGTTTAGCAGCACCCTGGCCTCTACCTACTCACTAGAAGCCAATAGTGGGAAATAGCTGACACACTCAAAATATCCAAATCAATAAAGTTATTGGTGAAAATGAAAGATGTGTCTTTTATTTTATGGAAAATGAAATGGAGTTTTGGCCAACCCAATACCAAAAATAGTAGGGAATGATGGGTGCCAAGGTAATTCAAAGCTACACATAATTTGTCATTCTAGAGCACCCCCAACTCTACCCATCCCAACCCAAAGTGTATTTTGGTTTTGAAAACATTGCAATTTTTTTCCTGATAGATTTGTCCTTCTACATGTATTTTCTGTAAGTAATATCAACTAATTATTTAATCAGCAGTCCTGAGATATATCCCTCTTTATATATATAATGTGGAGTTTCATTTTTACCCCAGCACAGAAAGATGATGATAGAATTATAAATTGACTCTCTTTTCTCAAGATCAAAATATCTTTTGAAAAAGCATGTAGCTTTTTCTCCTCAATTAATGCAGAACATTAAATATAATATTTACAGCTTTGAAACCAAATAATTGGAAAATGTCTATAGAATGACGATAGAAAAACATTCATACAATGGAATACTATTGAGCAATTAAAAGGAACTTAATAACGATACACAAAATTATGGATGAATTACAAAGACATGTTTAGCAAAAGAAGGCACAAAAATACATATAATATGAATCCATTTATGTAAAATTGGAAAACAGGAAAACCTAATCTTTATTTAGTGTTCTCCTATGATGGTAGGGATGATGAGGTAGAATTTACTGGAAAGGAATATGAGGGAATTATCTAGGGTGATAGAAATACCACCTGTCCATCTGCATGTGGCTATTAAAATCTAATTATAAATTAGTTAAATGAAATTTAAAAGTTGGTTCTACAGGCATATTTGCCCCATTTTGAGTAGCCTTATGTGTCTAGTGGTTAGCAAGTGGACAGTAGAAAAACACAACACTTCTATTACTACAGATATTCTATTAGAAAATGCTATTCTAGATCTTGATTAAAGTAGTATTTACATGTGTTTACAATTATCAAAATTAAATATAATGCACATCATATATGCATTACATGTCAATAATACCTGCCCTCAAACTCTAATGTAGAAATGCTAAAAGAAGAACATTACTGTATTACCTACCTTTTTCTTAATATTTTCATTCATCACTACAGAGAAAAGGATAAGTAATAGGTAATAAGGTTATCCTTGGCAAACTTTGAACTATGTGTTTAGTATGACCATACATGTTGATTTGCTGATGAAAGAAATGACTTTTACCACTTTTTAATCCTGACTAAATCTATAAACCAAAGGAATTGCTTTTGAGGGCTTAAAATGAACTCTAGCTGATTAAAGATAATTTTGCCTATATTTCTACTGGAATTGCAATAGCTTGAACATGGTGAAGATTATATAACTTTCTTCTGAGTAACATTAGGAGTATTAGAGATTTTGCTTTTAAGTGTGACCAGGTTGAGAAAGTCATGTAAACTCTTTGGATAACAGTTAACACTCAAGGTTTTGGAGGTGGAAGGAAACATTAACAAATCAAGAATTAAAAGACTTGAATGATCTAATTCCTAAAATTCTCATTTTCATGGATTTTCAGATAGCACACCAGGTGAATTGGTTCAAAATACCATATATGTTCATGTAACACTTCTGTGAAGTTACAAATTTTTTTGGTGGAGTAAATGCTTACTATAAATAATAGCTACTTCTATCAGCATTTCTTACAAATTTTTTGGCCCTCAAATAGATTTTTACAAGATAAACGAGCTGATTTAGAGATTAATTCCTGTAACTTAATCAGCAATTAATGCTAATATATGCTGAAAGTATTTTATTCAATTATTATCAAAAAGTTATCAAAAGTGATTTTATTTGATCCAAAGTCTTCAACAAAAAAATTAGGCAGACTCCCCCTCTCCCTTTACCTGTATATTTTTTCTCTTTAATGTACTGTACAGGCTGGAAGTGATATCCCCAAAGTTTCGGTAAGGCCATTATTCCTATCTTAAGTATGCAAAAAGTATCTTCCCACTGGAACATGTTGTATGTCTCAACCTCCCTACCTCATCACAATACACTATAAAGCCTACAGTTAAAATGTTTTTCAATTCATATGTCAACTCTTAAAACATGACTGAATTTTTTTTTACCGTTCTAAATGTTTTTCACCAACTTCAGCCACTAATAAAGATAATTAACTCAAATTATGTGTTTGTCCTTTCTGTTTGTTTTGAAGAGGGAGTTTATACATATGGAATATCTTTCCAAAACTGTTTTGTTTGCTAAATAACTTTTGAGAAACAAAAAGCACAAAGATATACATTGTACAGTGGAATGTTTAGAACCCTTGCCTCCAAGTACTGTTTGAAACAGCCTAGTATTTTCTTTAATAAAAGAGATTAAGGTCATTTTTAAGGCTTTCAGCCCTGGCTGGTGCAGCTCAGTGGATTGAGCCGCAGCCTGCAAACCAAAAGTTTGCTGGTTCAGTTCCCAGTCAGGGCACATGCCTGGGTTGTGGACCAGGTCCCCAGTAGGGGGCATGTGAGAGGCAACCACACATTGATGTTTCTCTCCCTCTCTCCCTCTTTTCCCTTCTGTCTAAAAATAAATAAATAAAAATTTTTTTAAAAGAAGACTTTCATAAACCTGGCTTAATGTGAAAGTACTGATTAGAACTTGGTTTCAGAGACTCCCCAGTCCCATATCATATAAAACATTAAAAGATTAGAACTATGAACAATAAAATGGCAATAAATACATACCTATCAACAATTGAACCTAAAAAATAAACTAAGCCAACGGAACAGAGAATCATGGGTACCGAGAGCATTTTGACAGTTGTCAGATGGAAGGGGGGGTATGTGGGAATGAGTGAAGAGGTGAGGGGGTTAAGAAGTACAAATACGTAGTTAAAGAACAGCCATGGGGATGTAAAGTACAGCACGGGAAATGGAGTAGCCAAAAAACTTATAGGCGTGACACATGGACATGAACATTGGTGTGGGGATTGCCTGAAGGAGTGGAGGGTGTTGGGTGGAGAGGGGGCAAAGAGAAAAATTGGGACAACTGTAATAGCATAGTTAATAAACTATAATTGAGAATAATAAACATTAAAATGCACCCATACAGCACATTTTAAAAAAACAGCTAAGAATTTATAAATAGCATAAGTATTGTACACATCTAATTATTTATTTTGATTTGCAGCTTTCTTTCCATGTGTTTTTTCAGATCTCCAACATTTTGAGAGGACCTTGAGGAACATATAAGCCCTGAGCATAGTACTTATGAATAAAATAGCCATGAAATATAGTAGGAAAACTGAATTTAACCCAATTTGTACTAGCTTGTTTTTCCTTCTTACGGATGGAGGAGAGGATTGTTAAGCAGAATATATAGAAACCAACTGACATAAAATTATAGTTAACTCTGGATACTAGTTTCACAAATATCAGGAAAAAATAAACAACAGAAAAATTATTTTCTAAGATGATTTAAGTGTACTTGAACTCAGTACACTAACTTGGCTCTATAATCTTTACCTAGTTATTAACTTGTATTTACATGATAGGGATACTGTAGCTTTAAGAGTGTGACACAATAATTATAGACATATTAAATATGATAACATTCTTCAGAAGAAATAACTCTTAAGAAAGAACATTAATTTGTGAAGATTGATGAAAGATAAGGAATATTAATGTGAGTAATTTTAAAAGATACATAAAAGTTCCTGACAAGGAATTTTTCATAAGTTTAAACTTGCCTATTTTTAAAAATGAATAATTTTTAAGATTAAATTCTTGCTCAAATTGAAAAGATGAAATGTAAATTTATATAAAATAACCATATCATTTTCTTTCGAGTCACTATGGATTCAGTGTCCCAACAGTGTAATTCAGCCCAGAAAATACATCACCTTCTGAGGAACCACCTAGAAAGATGACAGAACTGAATGATGCATAATAATTAGATCTCGAATGGAGCTTTATCTGAGTAGGTGTTCTCACTGCTGACAGTAAACCAAGGAAGTATCCAACATAAACAGGAGTAATTCTGGGAGAATATTTTTGTTAATTTAGTTGTATAATCAAAACATTACAACTTATTAGCATCTTTTGAAAAAGCCACATTCTTGTATTTGGCAATCATATTCGGAAAAGAACTATCCTAAAAGTTTATTGTAGAATTCAAAAGATATAATGCTTACCTGTCAGAAACAGGTGAAGTAGGCTGGAAGTTTTAATAATTTTGAAAAGGAAGTTGACAGGAACCTTACTTAAATATCCACAATCTTAATCCAATGTCAGGTTTAAAGAGTCAGGATAAAGGTGAGAGAGGGAAAAAGGTGAACAGAAAGTCTAGTCAATAGAGGTGATTGCTGTGACCTTTTTTAAAGTATTGTGTTTTCATGCATTGATTCACTTTGCTTGTTTTTCATTTGTGGAGGATGAACCAAGAAGAAACCATGAGGGGAGTTGTAGTCCTAGAGGCTAAGCATAGTTCAGACTTGGATTAAGGCTATGATATTGAGAGGATATATTCTAAAAACTAGTGGAAAGGAAATATCAACAGTACTTGGAATTACTGAGAACGAAAAATACTCAATTCCCAGATGTTTATCGAGGGCCTGCTATATGAACTACAGTAGTTGTGGACACATATAGGGTAGGATGTCCAACATAGGGAACAAGGAAGAGAGGAAGATGGATTTTAAAAAAACCCGCTAAATGTGAAAGTTCCTCCCTGTACTAAATATCTTCTCTTTGTTTCTTCAGATTCATTCGCTCTCTAGTCTTCTTCACTCTTTCTAGAAGGCCAGTCTTCATGGGCTACCACAATATTGCATTCTCCATGGTTTCCATCAGTGGGCAGTACTGGCAGAAGACTGGGGAGGGAGGGAGGGAAGTGAGATCAGGGTATTTATTCTGTTTCCCTCCTGCAGAGTTGCTTCAAGGTACCTGTATTCCATCACTAAACTCCTCTTACCTTTGGGTTTGGCGGTGATAACATCTCCCCTATTCTTCAGGTAAATGCACCACCCTTTTTGGTTCCCCTACACCCTCAGCTTAGTCAACAGACCCTTTGTACTTTAACTCTCCTCAAAGTGCTCTTCGAATAAGATCACAAACTACGTATTACTTTCCTAGGGCTGCCATAGCAAAGCACCAAAGACTGAATGGCTTCAACAAATTTATTTCTCAAAATTCTGGAGGCTAGAAGTGCAAGGTCAAAATGTTGGTAGGGTTAGTTTTTTTGGAGGCCTCACTCCTTGACTTGCAGTTTGCCATCTTCCTGTGTCTTTAGAATGTCTTTCCTGTGTGTGTCTGTGTTCTAATCTTGTCCTTTCATAAAGACACCAGTCATACTGGGTTAGGACACACTCATTTCGATGACTGTACCTCTTTTTTAATTTTTTAGAATTTATCGGTTTGAGAGAAACAGAGAGAGAGATTTATTGTTCCACCCATTTATGCATTTGTTGGTTGATTCTTGTATGTGCCCTGATTGGAGATCAAACCCACAACCTTGGCTCTAACTAACTGAGCTCCTGTGCCCAGCCAAGGCATGAATTTACCTTTTTAAAGAGTCTATCTCCAAGTATAGTCCCAGTCTGAGAAACCTGAAGTTAGGACTTTGACATGTGATTTTGGTGGAAGGGAGCATGATTCGGTGCACAAACGAATCACTCCAACAACTGGTTGCAAAAGAAAATAAATTGGAAAATAATATCTCAAGATAACTATTATAGTATAAATATTAGGATAACATTAAACTGACTCTAAGCAGGACATTAGAAATGGTAGGAGAAAGGAAAATATTTAACTGAGCACCATTTTATAAATATGTATATAAATTTTGGAAATTTTTCAGTGGCAGATTAAAGTGGAGAAGAACAAAAGAAATTACATGGGCTAGGAAAAACAATCAGGTCTGGGGAATGAGCTGAAAACCATCTGGATAACAAAGTAACAATAATAGCTAACATTTATGGAGCGCTTTAACAGAGATTGCTAGTTACCTTCTCCCCTTCCTCTATGATAAGAAGAGGACTCACATTTCAGCTGGACATTATCACAAAACGACCTCTCCAGACTCTCTTTTCTGGTCTCTGTTGAAACTAGATGTTGACTGTGACTAAGCTCTGGTCAACAGGAGGTATTCAGAAGTCTTCGTGGGACCACATCTAAGAAATCTTAAGAGTTACCTTGCTCCTTGCTTGTGTCCTTTGTCCCTTTATCCTTTCATCTCCTCTCCAGCCTGCTGCCTGGAACAAGAATGCCACAAACTTGGACAAAGTCAATCACATAGGAGAACAAGAGACTAAGTCCCTAGTGATTGGGAGGCTACTATTCTGCTCTGTACTATCTGTAATTACATGAAAAAAAACTTATCTTGTTTTCTGTCTCACAGTAGAAATGAATCCCAATTAATATGACCATTTTCTATGTGTTAGGTACTGTTCAATTTTTATGAGTATCATTTCACTTAACCCTATAACAATTCTATATGTAAATGCTATTATCCTCCATAAGGACATAGACAGAGACACAAAATAATTTCCCCTAAACAACATACCTTGTAGAGTTTAGGGTTAAACCAGATTAAGAGAATCTGACTCCAAAACTACCCTCTTATCCACTATGTCAAACTGCCTCCCTCTTGTCTCAGATTCTATATTCAGCTATCTCCTATATGGGGAACACAGCAACCCTTGCAAGCTGCAGACTAAAGATGAGAACCATACTTGAATTTGAAATAATGCTACAGTCATCAAGGGAGGGTAAGAAAATGGAATGAAAAACTTTGGTCAAGTTTTCTACATATCTGTAACATTTTCATTGACTATTTTAGCCTAAACTTTGTCAGTTCACTTTCACAATGTGTCTCTTTCTAATTAATTTTTTAAAATTTTACAGAGCCTCTTGTGAAGCTCTGTAAGTCTAAAATGCATTTTCTTCCTCGTTATCTGTGATCAGCCCCATTGGGCAAGAAGGTGTTTTAGATCTGTGCCACAAAGGGGCTTCTCCTTGGCCATATTCTGCCAGAGTCCTTCTCAGAACCTCAGGTGGAAATCATCGTTGGTGCAATCCATGGGCAACATTTTAATTTAATGGTCAAATTTCTCTTGAGAAAGACTCAGATCTCACCTATAAGTGGAACCTAATCAACAAAACAAACAAGCAAGCAAAAGAGAATCAAAGACATGGAAATAAAGAACAAACTGACAGTGATCAGAAGGGAGGGGAGAGGAGGGTAACAGGGGAAAGGAGGGGAGGGGCAAGCCAAGGTACACAAATAGAGGACTCGTGAGCACAGACAATGGGAGTGGGGATAGACTGTGGGAGTGGGGAAAGAGGAGGGTACAGAGCAGGGGAGAGCAATGGGGGGAAGGCAACTGTAAGTGAACAACAATTAAAAAAATAAAATAAAATAAATGAAACAAAATAGAAATCAATCCTGATGGTGGCAGTCTCTGCTATATTCCTTTAGAAGCAGAGAGCTTGAAGAGCGTTACTGTGCTTTATTAACCCCTCTCTGAGAAACTAGAGAAAAAGGATTTTAAGGGCATCCTGATTTTTTTTTCTTTAATGTTTGGAAAGAGGAAAAACTAGATCAGTGAAAGTTTTTCTATTCTCTTCCCATCTGGCCACTTAAAACTCTTCAGAAAGGCCATTGGATTTACTGAGATGATATTAACACACTATAATTTTGTAAAGAAGGCAATAAATAAGAGATCTATTAATTCACTTTCACTAAGAAGTTCTAAAGGCAGAACAGAGGAGGTAAAGGACCTATGATGTCTCTCACACTATATACTTTCAGGCAGTAAATAGTACTGATCCTTAAGAATGCTTTATTAGGATGGGATTTCAAAATGAACCTATCCCTGTACCTACTGAGGTTTTTAACATCTACTTATAACAAATTTTTACAGCTAACACAGATATTTGAAAAGAGCATTTACAGTCAGTAATATGCCATCTTGGGGTAGAAATACATGTACATTTCTTTTAAAAAAACAGCTTTATTGAAGTATTATTTCCATGGAGTGAAACTCACCCATATTAAGTGTATAATTAAATAAACTTCAGCAGTCATTTGTATACCACCACAATTAAGCTATTAAACATTCTATCACCTTCAAAAATTCCCCATGGCTCTGCAGTCAATTCTCTAACCCCCTACCTCACTCCCAGCCCTCCCCCCAGGAAAACATTGCTCTGCTGTCACTTTCTTTTTCCTTTTACTAGAATGTTATAAAAATGAAAACATACAAGATTTAAAGTTTGTTTTTTTGTCCTGGCCAGGTATCTCAGTTGGTTAGAACATCATCTTCATATGCCAAGGTTGTGGGTTCGATCATTGGTTAAAGCGCATACAAGATCTGTCCAGAAAAAGTCCAGTCACTGTAATGTAATGAAAATGTTTTGTGCACAATTTATGTAACCTGGAAGACAAGGAGACTGGACTGGAGTGGGCAGGTGAGAACAATGATGACTTCACAGTGCTAGTCAGTGGTGGTGGTAGATTCTGTTGAGTGAGCACGTGTACTGTGTGGCCGTTGCATTCAAAATGAGCAAGTAGAGCAACAAATCTGCATGAAATTTTGCGTGAAGTTTGAACATTCCAACATGGAAGCTATTGGGATGATTCTGAAGGATTTTGGGGGATGATGCAACGAGTGCAGCACAAAAGAAAGTGTGGCACAAACACTGCAAAGATGGTCAAGAAGCTATTGAAAATGACCCAAGTTCTAGAAAGCCTGCAAAAGTAGAACACCTGAGAATGTTGAACATGTATGGGCTGCAATCAACAAAGATCTGAGAACTGTGTGGGGTCCCAAGGTGCCTACTTTGAAGGGGACTGAGGCATCATTGTCCTTTGCACAATGTTTTGTGTATTTTCAATAAAAGTCTCTACTTTTCATATTACCTGGCTGGATCTCTAGACACTGGATGGACCTGGTACAACAATCAACCAATAAATGCATAAATAAGTGGAACAGCAAATTGATGTTTTTCTCTCTCTCTCTCTCTCATATCAATAAATAGAATAATACAAAAGTTTTTTTTTAGATAAAAGGGTTTTTTGTTTGTTTTGTTGTTGTTTTGGTATGGCTTCTTTTGCTTGGCAGGTTATTTTTGAGATTCATCCATATTGTTGTACATATGAGTAGTTCATTTATTTCTCTTGCTGAGTGGTGTTACATTGTATGGATAGTCCACAATTTACTTTAAAAATTTATTATAAATCACATTGCTCTGAGCATTGGTGTATGTGTTATTGTGATTATATGTTTTCATTTCACTTCAGTAGATACCTAAGAGTAAAATTTCTGTCGTATGGTGTGTATTTAGCTTTGTAAAAAAACTGCTAGAATTCTTTCCTAATGATTTATTATTTTATATTCCCACCAGAAAAGCATAAGGGTTCTAGTTGCTCCACATTCTGTCTATCCTTTAGCAAGCATTAAAATATCTTTTTAATTTTAGCTACTCTTGTGAATGTACAGTAATATCTCATTGTGTTTTTAATTTGTATTTTTGTAATGACTTATAACGTTAAACATTTTTATGTCTATTCATTTATCTTCTTTTGTGAACTATTCTGTTCATTTTTTAAGTTGTCTTCTTATGGAATTTAAGAATTTTTAACATAGTTTAGATACAAGTCCTTTGTTGGATACATGTTTTGCAAGTATTTCTCCCAGAGCATGGCTTACTGGTTCATTTCCCTGAAGGTATCTCTCAAAGAGCAAAAGATTTTATTTTTGTTAAAGTCTAATCTATCAATGTGTATTTTATGCTTTCTCACTTTTTTGTTTTATCTAAGAATTAATCTAAGTTTACTAGCTTTTTCTTCTCTATTTTCTTAACAAAATCTCATTGTTTTAGTTCCTAAGTTTAGGTTTATGAGACATTTGAATTAACTTTTATCGGGGTGTTAGATAAGGGTTGAATTTCAAAATTTCCATAGAGATTTCCTATTGTTTCAGCACCACTTGTTGAAAAAGACCATCCTGCTCCATCAAAGTGCCTTCTCATTTTGTCAAAAATTTGTTGCTTATACATGTATGGATCTATTTCAGTCGTCTCTGTTTTGTTCTATTGGTATGTCTGTCTGTCTGTGCCCCAATACCACACTATCCTAACTACTATAACTTTATAATATATTTTGAAATCAGGAAATATTAACCCTACATTTCTATTTTTTCAAAGTTATTTTGAATACTCTAAATCCTTTGCATTTCCATATGAATTTTAGAATCAACTTGTCAGTATCTACAAAAAAGTTTTCTGGGATTAGAATTAGTATTGTATTAAATCTATAGTTCAATCTGGTGAGGACTGACCAGACATATCTCTCCTATTTAGCTCTCCTTTAATTTCTCAGAATATGTTTTTTAGTTTTTATCATACAGGTCTTTCACATCTTTTGTCAGAAATATCCCTAAGTATATCAAATTTTTGCTGCTTTTATAAATGATACTGTTTTTAAATTCCTTTTGTTCATCACTAGTGTAGAGAAATGTAGTTAATTTTTTATAGAGATCTTATACCCTGATACCTTGTTGAAGTCAGCTATTAGTTCTAGTAGGCTCTTTGCTGATTCCATTAGATTTTCTATGTAAATACTCATGACTGCTGTGAATAAAGACAATTTTACATCTACTTTTACTTACATTGTGTGGATTTATAACAATTATTTCCACTTCTAATCATATAATGAGTTAGGTAAGCTAAATAAACCTCTTCAGTAAACACCTAAAAATTCTGGATAAAGTATTTTGAAACACCTTATTAAATGCATTGCTAAGCTGGTCAGAAAGTAAGGGAAATTCCCAAAAACCTCTAAAGAAATAAAATCCCAAATCAAATGAAGTAAACAAGTGTTGAAGAGAGAAACCCGCTATTCCTTAGTAAACCAGAATTTCAATGTTAATGATGAGAGACAAAACCTTGAACCTTATGGGGTAGAAAAATTATAATCTGAAACCCCTCCACGGAGTCAAGACCTAAAAGCTATGCCTTCAACAAAAAAGTGAAGTAGCCCTGACTGGTGTGGCTCAGTTGGTTGGCCATTGGCTGCATTCCTGCTCAGATGTTTCCCTCTTACACCACTGTTTCTCATCTTGTTCCCCCTCCCTTCCCCTCTCCCTAAAAAGTAAATAAATAAAATCTTTTTAAAAGAAAGTGTGAATTAGGTAGAAGAAAACAGGCACATAAAAGAAATGGCAAGCAGAAAGGCATGGAGGGCTAATGTCCTGGATAAAAGAGGGCCCTGTACAAAATCCTCTCTAGGGACAATTAAAACCACCTTCACTTTTATTTATGCGACCATCATTGTCAATGACTATTGATGAATGGGTTCTCATTTTAATATTCTCTGTATTTTGACATTCATCTTAATCTCGGAATACTTTTTGCCTCTGGTTATTAGATAGTGATGTTTTCATGAACAAAAGAAAAAGTAGCTTTCTTTACTTTCAACCCTAACCTTCAACTAATCCACAGAAACTCAATGTACAATATATGCCATTGGGTGACCTGAGCTTAAGATAGATCAAAATGAATTCAAATTTAATTTTTAAAATGCTTTTAGTGCTAGCTAAAGAAACTGGCATGCTATTGTTTGATTTTCTTTTTTTTTTTTTTACTCAGTTGAAATCTCACAATATAGGATACTGAGAAAATATTGGAAAATTCTATCTGTGCTTTACAGATGTTTAACCTCACTTTTTACGTACTTTCCTCTCTATGAAAAAAGGGAGAATAAATTAACCATCATTTTGACAAATATATAGCAATATTGAGTTTGTGTCAAAAACAAGGAAATAATGATATAGAAATTAAAATACAAAATGGAATTTTAAAACTATATATATTTTTTAATTTTGAGATTAAATCTTTTGCTCCATTACAATGTCACTCCTTTATTTTTATGTTATGGGCTCCTTCAATCTTGTAACTCCCCACAAATTGATTTATTGGTTTCGTAAATTTTTCTTCACAGAAAATATGGAAAGTTTCTTGAAGTCTAATTTCCTATTGTGCTGTAGTTTTTCTCTTTAATGGGTATGTGTATTTTGTTAATTCTAAGTAGGTTTTTCTGAGAAGCTATATAATTAAGCATTTTTTTCTAGTTCTGAAGTGTGCAAATGGAGCTTTAAAGGAAGAAATGGTCATCATCTTCATCCATACATAACTTTATTTGCTAATGTGATACTAGTGTTAGGCCATCCTAAATATAATTTTTCACTAATGGCCTCTAAAATGATTTATAATCTGTTATACTCCCTATTAAGAGGGTTACATATTATTTGTGCAGCTTTCTCCTGGTGACTTAATATCATAAGATTTTACCCAACTTACTTTAGATTTTAAAACTAGCTTTATTACAGTGTTATTTTGGGGAAAATCATCTTCTTGATGAGCATTTGTTTAGCTTGAGGAATAGTCCCCTTTAAAGTCAATCACTCTAAAAAATGTGAACAATGTAGTGGTTTTACAATGAGGCTATAATTTAAAACGGCTACTTGGTTATTGGTGTTTAACCAGTGGTATCATACATACTATCATAGTGTCATAGTATCATAGTGTTTGAGCAACTGAATAGATACATACGTGTTTAAATGCATTTTCATTTTTGAATTTTTATAATTTTAAATGATGTTTAAAATTCTACATTCTACTTTCCATGGGTAAAAGTGAATATAGGAAGATTGCAATTTATATGCTAGAACTCAAATTTGTATAAACTCTGGACCTTATGTAAAAATTCTAACATAGTAAATTTTTGATAAGACACTCCTCATTAAAGCAAATTTTCTCCATGTTATCTATCTAATTAAAGTAATTATGTTTACCATGTCTAGGTGTGCTCGGATGGTCCATATTTCTTTCTGTAGAGTTAAGCATGACAAGTTATGTCCTAAAGGTTGTAAGAAGGTTTTTGAAGTATCATTGAAGTTTTTTTAATACTTAGAAAAAAATTAAACTCACAAAGTAATTTGGACTCTTTGTGTTCAAAGAATTGTTTAACTATTCTTAATATATGTTCACTCCAACCACATTTGTGGCTGTGTTTCTCTTATGTTGATATCTCTCAATATGCATTCTGTTTGTTAGCAATGTAATATATACACCATAACATATATAGTATTGTGAAATTAGTATATTAATTTATAATGTAATATATACCTTCATCATTAGTTAATATATTTTTACAAAAATAAATGTAGCATATAAGTTTGTAATTTTTATACTTATGTTCATAAGGAATATGAGTTTACTTTAAATGAAATTAAAATGATGTAATAGTAAAATGAAATGCTTTACAATGAAATTTTTCTGTATTATTTTGGATAATAATGATAACTAATATTTATTGAGGGTTTTTGCCCATCACTGATCTGTAAAGTACCTCAATTTTCACAACAACCTGGAAGATAGGTACTATTATAATTACCACTTTGACATATTGAGAAAATGAGGTCCAGAGAGCTTAAATAATTTTTCCACCATCACTAAGTCTGAATGCACACCCAGTGCAGGGCCTGTGTTCACTGGGTACTCAGTACCCTCTCCAGGGTACTGATCCTTGTGAAATTGACTGAATAAAAATCTTTTTTCTTCAAATAAATGAGTAGACCAGTGTGAATTAATGATGAATTCAGACTTGTAAGAAATGCTTTAAAAGATATGCCTATAAACACAACAAAAGGTAAAGTATATGATTGATGAACCTTTTGGAAGGCTTCAGTTAATCCAATCATAATCAGGCCCTTAAAAATGCAAACATGCATCTGAAATCACCAGACCCTGATTCTAGAACAAAAGTATTACTCATTTATAATAGAAAACATGTATCTAGTTTGAAAACAAGAATCATCATCTTAATAAACCACATCTCTTTTCACATGTTCATTCAAAAATGTGAATGTTCTAGAAGCCTGGACTTCTCTGCTGATGGGCTTGTACCATACACCTTCAACCCAAATTACCCCAAATTTTACCTTATAATCTTTGTCTTAAAATTTAATTTTATCCTGTATTCCAATTCTTGATCAAGGGCGTTACCACCCTTCCAACTAGTTGCCTGAGCTAGAAATCCGGTAGTAGTCCTAGAATTCTCTCTATTTTTTACCTCCCCTAGCCAATGAGTCACCAAGTCCAGGACATTCTATTTCCATTATTTCTTTTACACTCACTGTTTTCCATCTTCTTTACTGCCACTGAACAGGTCCCATCCCACTGGGATTACCTGAGCAGACACTTCCAATCCAACGTGTGTGTGTGTGTGTGTGTGTGTGTGTGTGTGTGATCAAGCAACTGTTCCTAAAGTAATCTTCTTAAAATAGAAATCTGATCTTGTTTTTCCTCTATTTCAACTTCTTCAGTGGATCACAGATTTTAGGGAAATGTTCAGATTCCTAAGCTGAATACATAAAGTTCACTATCATATGGGGCGTATTCAGGATGGCTGGAGTTCAGCAGTGCATCAAGGCATATCTCCACCTGTTGTAGTTTATAGAGCAAGTAGGCAAGCACAAGGAATTGTGCCCTCTAAATACATAGTCAGTTTTGCAGTAAACAATCCTAATTTGAGAGTTATATTAAAAGCAGAACCCAAAGAAGGGAGCCAAACTGATTCAGAAATTAGAAGAATGAGGAGTGAGGTATGTTTGTAGGGCAGTGGATTACAAATTACTGCAGCAAATGTTTAATGTTATTTACATGTGAACTATGAGGACAGGCTAGGTTTAAAGAAAGAAAATTAAAGAAGTATAGATATAAACCACTTACTCTTACTGAGGGTGCTATATGTTCAAGTTTCTTTTTCTATCCCATGTAATTGCTTATCTCTGAAATGTTCTCTTCTACTTCCCTGTTCTCTGTTACTCATCTCATCAACTCATCTCAAGCATCATCTCTTCTATAAGTAGTACTAGCCAACATAAATTGATCATTTACAACCTATAGATGCTATGCCAAATGCTTAATTTTAATATACAATCTCATTTAAATCTCATTTAAAATGTACCTCTAGTTTCCTTCTTTTACAGATTAAGAAACTGACATTTAGAAAGATTAGTGAATTTGTACAAGGTTACAACAATTAAATTATGAAGCGTGAAATTAGACCCAGACAGTCTGGTTCTAGAGTTTGAGATTGTTAACCACCATTGGCCTTAGCTGATTTGATATGCCTCTCCATACGCATCTGTGTTTATGTCACCATAGTCCTGTCCCTCTCTAATATACTATTTTATTTATCTGTCTCTCCCAGTCATTGAGAAGCTCTCAAAAAGCAAGCTACGAAAGTAGAATTTTCATAAATGTTTGTTTCATTAATTATTACTGTCCATCAAGTTGCTTGGGAGCAGTAATTAAGGCCATTGGGTATTGAACCAAGGAAATTAATATCAACTGAACGTGGCCTGTAGTATTATTCTGAAGTATTAATAATTTCTTTTGTAAAATATGGGGTCAACTAAAATCAGAATATTCTCTCACCTAGACAATATTATATATGGAATAAATATTTTTCTTTGTCTTTTTTATATTTCATGTAATTAACTATTTGTTTCTTCTGATAATCACGATGTTACAGTTTTCAAGATAATTACTCATATTATAAATAGTATGTTTGGGTAAAATGTTTTTTTCTAAATCATTCTTATTTTGCATTGACTTCTGACCTTCATGAACTATTGTCTTATCCTTTTACTAACTTTTGTGTTTTGGAGTTTTAGTGGAATCTAAGAGAGTGGCGGTCTCCTTTGACTCTAACCCAGAGTTACTATTAGACTCAGAATAGACATGGCTTGATAAAGATGTTTTCAATAAATTGTTACGAATTATAAGTTTTAGGGCTTTGTTTCAGCCCACTGGTAAGTATCCCTTTCAAGTTTCTAAGGCAGTGATTTTCAACTGGTGAGCTGCAAGAATTTTAAAACATGCAATACTTGGCTATTTAGTCAGGGACACTGACCTCTTTTCCCTTAGATTGTAAAATTTTTTAAAAAATGACAATAACCAATACAATAATAGTCATCCAGTACAAATGAGTCAAAATTATACCGATTTTTGTCAGATTCATCAGAGATATATTTTAATGTGCCCCAGTATTTTAGTAATTAGTTTATATGTGCCACAAGGTGAAAAAGGTTGAAAATTGCTATTGCAAAGGTAGGAAAAATGAAAAGGCAAAAAACTAAAAGTACACTGCTGGGAAGTGTGTGCATCTTCCAGTTCCAAGTAGGCTCACGAACATTAGCCATTGGCCTTATTAAGACAGGTGCCCTTGAGACCCAGAGGAAGGAAGTGAGAAGCAGCACAACATGCAAGGAGAAAAGCTTGTAAACACTTCCAGGCCCTGCCTATTCTTTCATCCACACCTCCAGGGTCAGCAAAGTGATTTTACCCTGGGTCAGAAGGAGCACAAAAAATTTTTATCTCAATTTATTCCTAATTTACTGCTGCCCAGCATCAGTCAAACTTTAAAGACAGCTGTTGGGCAGGGTGGGTACAGCTGGGAGTGGGGAGGTATTGAGCAAAAAAAAGAGAAAAAACTCATGGACATGGACAACAGTGTGATGCTGGCGGTGGAGGACGGCATGCAGGAGAAGGTGGAGGTAGGTAAAAGGGGGATAAGTGGTGATGAACTGAGACTTGACATGGGGTGGTGAACACACAGTACAGTGTACAGATAATGTGTTACAGGATTGTGCACCTGAAACCTGTATAAGTTTGCTATCCAGTGTCACCCCAATAAATTCAATAAAAGGGGAAAAAGGAAGAGTGGTATAGCTTGACAAAATGTGAATACTTACACAAAAATTTACAATGCAAAAAAGAAGAGAAATGACTTAATGTTTTGTGAGTTAATTACTGTACTTCAATTAGAAAGGAGAGAAAGACATTGGAAGCTTTTCAGTCAAGACCACAGACTTCACTGGGACCACTTGTTAGATATTAAGGTGTAATGAAAATGTGAGCAGAGTAGGACCCACCTCCAACCATGGGCTTCATTTACCTTCAAAAGTAGAGGGCAGCCTTGGAGGCCCTGCCTTTGTCTCTGGTGCTTGCTATCATAGCAACTGCTCCATGGCCCATTACTGCCCCTAGCTTCTGATGCACCGGGGCTCCAGGTCTTTTCCTCAACTGTCATGATGTAGCCGAGAACTGAGATCTTAAAAGATGAATGCAAGATGGCCAAGATACAAAGTGAAAAGAGCCACAGGAGAGCAAGAAAATACTCATCTATTGTGTCAAACTCTGAGATGTTAATAGTCTATCTGCTCCGGGAACCAGCTTAATATTTTTATTAAGATCTTATTAGATATACCTTTATGCATTTTAAAGTATAAATGGCTATTACTGAAACAATTTTAGTGCAGCAAAATATGTTTTTCTAGATTAAATTTCCATTGAAACAATATTTATAATTTTGTTAAATTTTTTAATGATTGTATTATTTGTAGAGGAAGGGGAAGGGAGGGAGAAAGAGGAGAGAAACATTAATGTATGGTTGCCTCTCACACACCCCCAGCTGGGGACCTGGCCCACAACCCAGGCATGTGCCCTGATGGGGAATCGAATCAGTGACCCTTTGGTTTGCAGTCCGGCGCTTAATCCACTGAGCCACACCAGCCAGGGCTATAAAATGTTTACAATTTTATGTACATAGTTAAAATTCAATGGTAATAGTATAATCAATCAAATATAATTAAAATAAAATACTAAATTGAAAATTAAAAAAAAAAATCCAGCGAGACCTTTGGTCAAATTGTCATTCATTAAAGGGTTAGTGGGATATGAATTGAATTTACTATTATCAGTATAACCAACATCTATCAAAATTTATCAATATAAAAACAAGGCAGACAAATACACTTGAGAAATAATGAACCAGTTATAGTAAATATGAAAGTTAATTGATAAAAATATGTGAAATGTATAGATTAAAATTAATTTTCATATTTAAAATTATTACAAAATCATAAGCCAGGAGAAAACATGCTTGCACAAACCAAATGCAGAAAAACCCAAAAACAATGAAATGAAAAACTGTAGGAAAAAAACTTTCTTTAAATTAAGAAGATTCATATGTTGGGGAGTCCCAAAATACAGCTCATCAAAACCCTGTTGTTACAGGAGGAGAAAATATGTAGAGACAGAAGCACAGAAAAACAACTTCCTTAAATATCAGAACAGGAGGTTCCTAAAAATGCTTAACTTGCTTAAGAATTAGGAAGAAAAAGTTCCTGGTTTTCCAAAGAATTTTTGGACTTTGGGGACTGAAAACTCCCAACAGGACTAGGACTAAGCACCAAATCAAGACAGTTCAGAAAAGCAAACTCTTTGTCACGTCATGTGAAAAAGTTCCTTTTTCACCACTGCTGACATTTACAGTTCAAACACGTAAAGAGTTAAAAATTGACATTCTTTGAGGCATTTGAGTGGTTGGAAAGAAAATATTTTCTAATGAATTTTACAGTGCACTTGAGTGGAGTTAGCTGATCCATTTTAAAGCTTAAATCATATCCATATAGCTTTTTGAAAGACACTAGTAGCAGAACCAACTTAGAAAACAAGAGACGCTCATAACTGCACAGATTTTTAGTTAAACATTAAGTGTTCCTTTGTCTTTTATAAGTCACTGAAGAGAATAATGCTATTAATTAATGGTGAATCATGCTCCAGTGATCTATTCATATCCTCGGGCATGTTGCTCCGGAGGTGGGAAGCAGCAAAGTGTTGATAACTATATTGACTCAACTTGAAAAGAGATTAAGAGTCTCAGTGTGACAACAAAATATGTATTTTGAAATATTTCACTCTTTTGTTCAAAATCTACAGTGGCTTTCTTAGGTCTTTTTTGCATAGTAGTCAAATTTCTCTGCTTAACTTTTAAGGTCCAGTTCACACCTTACATCCCTCAATTTACTTGCTTAGACTCAATTCTATTTTAATTTTGCACACGTGTCCTTCTGCATCACTCAAGTTTTTCCACTCTTTCCTTCTCTCCATGTCCAATGTGACTCAAAACCAGCTGTAGTTATTGCATGGGAGGTAGATGATAACCAGAAGTGTGGAAAGACCTTTGTGTTCCACCTAGTAAGCTCTCATCATGTTTGTGGAAGCTACTAGTTGTCTACACAAAATCCATTCCCCCTCAGTTGCAGGATTCTAATTTGGCCAGAGTGGCAGTGTGTTTTTCTAAAAAATACTTCTCCAGGCTCCCCTGCTGCTAAGGGCGGCCATGTGACACAATTTTGGACAATGAAACAGAAGTTAAGGTTTTCTTGGAAAGCTGTCACTTTTCTCACAAGGAGCCCCTTCCAGCTTCCTCCTTCCTTCCTCACTTCACCAGGAATACTGATGCAATGCCTGGAGACACAGGGCCTTTTTACCATCTTGACATGGCAAACCTGAGGAAAAAGACCTGCATGCTGAGGATAATGGAACTGGGGCCCCTAATATTGCCACTGGGCTGCCATGAATTCAACCTATCTTCCTCTCTCCCTCCACTATTCATTGGGTTTTACTGCTATTATAGATAAACACATTTCTAATTGATACAACTCTTAGATTTTTTAACTGTAAGAATGCCTTACTTTCATATGAATAAGATAATTATTATTTTAAATGAAAATAAATTGCACAAGAACCCAAGCTTTGGAGTTTGATAGGACTCCATCAGAATCCAGATTTTCCACATACTAATTGGCTGACTTTGGCAACTTACTTAATATTTCTGGGTCTCAATTTTCTCATCAACTTCCCATCAAAGTGAGAACAATGAAAATAATAAAGATGATTACAATACCCAACATAGCATAGTAGAATTGCTGTAAGACACATGGTGAGCCCTCATTGAAGTATGGCCATTATTATCACTACCTACCTAGCAGCCCGACACGTACCTCTCCCCTGCCTTGCTGCGTGTTCTTGCAGCACTCACAACTGCATTAAAAAGCACTGGTGATCAACAGAGCCACTTCCTGGTCCTCTGCCACTAGTTTGTGAGACTTCAGAAAACATCATTCCTTATATTGGCATCAAAGTTCGCATATGAAATGTGTATGGGACAAAACTACTGGTAAGTCATTTCCAGCTTTAAAATTCCAAAATTATCAAAAAACAGGAAAGAGATTTTTTAAAAAAATCAGAATAGGTGTTTCTTCTGGGGCACAGGAAAAGAGTTATGATCAGAGAGAGGCACATGGGGGTAGTTGAAATGTTTATGATGGTAGAAATATTCTACTTACTTAGCTAGTTAGTGGTTACATAGTTGTTTGCCTTATAATTATTCATCAAGCTGTACGTGTATTTGTGAGTATACTTGTATGCTTTTGATATGTATCTCATACTTTATAATTTTAGAAAATCCTCAACATTTATGGTTATGTTTACAGGCATATTATTTGTTCTGCCCTATATTATGTTACAAATATTTTTCTACTGTGTAAGTGGGAATACGATTTGTGATATACTTCCTTAGGCATCCTCCTTGTTGATAGGATGGTTCCTTTTACTCCTGCCCTGTACCTTTAACTCCTGGTGGGAGGACAAGGAGGGGCAATTATATCCCCAAGAAAGAGGAGGATGTGACATAGGGTGAGTTCCTGAAATCCATGAAGGGTAAGTAAGAGATAGCCCGTCAGGTGTCTGGAGAGGCTAGAAAAAGACAGATGATCAGACACAAAGTCTTTGCTCAACTTCAAGCTTAAAACCCTGGAAAAGGCTGGTGTGAGGGGAAAACACACTTGAAGAGCTCCCCGTGGACGTCTGTTCCATGCCTTTTTTCTTAATTAATAGACTATATTTGGAGTAGTTTTAGGTTTATAGAAAGATAGAGTGAAAAACACAGTCTCCTTATACCTCCTTACCCTCTGCCCACAGTTCAGCCTATAATTAACACCTTTAATTATTGTCGTACAATTGGTGAGCCAATAGCGATACATTATAATTAACTAAAGTCTATACTTTACATTAGGGTTCACTCTTTGTGTTGTACTTTCTGTAGGTTCTGACGAAAGGTTTGGACTTGTATCCAATGTTATAATATCACACATTTTCACTACCCTACAAATCCTTCCATCTTCACCCCCACATCCCCTTGAATTCCTGGCAACCACTGATTATTTTACTCTGTCCATATTCTTGTCTTTTTCAGAATGAAATATGGTTGGAATCTTACAGTATATAGCCTTTTAAGATTGGCCTCTTTTACTTAGCAACATGCACTTAAGATTGTTATACGCCTGTTTAATCATTGAATAATATTTCATCGTATGGATGAACCACAGGTTGTCTAACCATTCATCTATTGAAGGACATACAGATTGCTTTCAAGTTTTGGCAATTATGAACAAAGCTGCTCACTAACATTTGTATTTAGGATTTGTACAGACCTAAGTTTTCAATGCCTGTGGGTAGGTATGTTCCATGCCTTTTTAGGGAGACACAGCCTCTGACCTGGAGTTGTCCATCTTCTCCCCACTCCAGTTAGAAATGGCAGAGGGGCATAATAAATCTGGAGATCATCCCCAAGTTTGCACTGGAGCCACTGTTGGCTTAACAAGGATTTCTGAATGTCGTTGTCTTAAGAAGGTCACGTAAGTAGTATATCCAAGAATCTGCTCACTAGTTAGTGCCTATCATAGCGCCCCCTTCCTCCTTCCCCTCAAAGCCACCATCAGGAATAAGGGAAAGCAAAAATAGCACCTGCAAAGATCCCTGATACCAGGAGGCAGTGGCAGCGTGTGCCCTACAGGTATTTTATAAGCATTAAATGCGTCCTGTGATAGAACCCATTTGCTGAACACCACTGCTGACAGGAACCAGAACTGGTGAAGGCAAGGGAAGCCAGAGCCCAGAAAGAGCAAAGAGCTTGGGGTCTTCAACAGGAGATGCCAATTTGGTACCTCATGGTCAAGTGGGACAAATGTCTTCGTGAAACAATCAAAACACCTGAAAGGCAAAAATAGGCAAAACACCCATATGGGCTCCCAAAACCCCTTCTCGGTAGCGTAAGGACACAGTTGCCTCCCTCGTGAACACAGAATTCGTGTTGAAAAATATGAAGGAAGGAAGGAAGGAAGGAAGGAAATACACCTAAGAGGGATATAAATTTTGATTTAAATAAACATTCACTTGAATGAGTCTGAAAAACTTTTAATCAACATGATTAAAAGTATTCTCTCTTCCATCTCCTTGCATCCACCCATCATTGGAAATGAACGCTTGTGGAGGGGTGGGGGCGGGGAGAAACAAAGAAAAGGAGTTGGTAATCTATGGGAGGAAGTGTGTCACATATTTATTATATTATGGGTTACATTACATATTGTACTTTGCATAGGTTTGAAGCACTGGTCGCAGGACAGAAGACAAGGGCTTAACCTAAAGACAATGTAGTCCACTAGCTAAGGTCTCAGACCTTTAACTCTGTGTGTGTGTGTATGTGTGTGTGTGTGTGTGTGTGTGTTTGAATCCCAGCCCAGCATCCTCACTTATCTTGAGCAAATTAATTAAACTGGCTGAGCATCAGATTACGTACCTACAAAGTTTTTAAAAAACTACTAACATGTACTTCATGGGCTGCTGCGACATTTAAATAAGAGATTGCGAATAGTGTTCAGCATAGTTCTTGGCACCAACTATTAATAAGTTCCAAACTTTACACTTTGTATGAGTCAACCAGGCTATTTGACCCTCAATTTTTCATTTGAAATTCAAGGAAATGACTGCCCCTTTCACAGGGTGGTTGTAAGGATTAAATGAAGTTAAGTAAATAATGGGGGAGCACCTAGCATATGCTCAGAGCACATTAGTTTCTCCCTTCATCTACAATAACACCTAAAATAGTGCAATATTTGTTATAGCTACCTACAGCCTTTAAGCATCTATTATGAAACTAGTTTGTTTCCATTTCTGAAGTTTCAAGTCTCCTTAGCGAATTATGTACCCAGGGAGACTGAGCTATAGCTGCATGGCCCTTAGTGAACCAGAGCTGAGCCTGGTTAACTTTCAAAGGGAGAACACGTATATTTCCTATGCTCTTGTTTCTCTCAACACATTTTTCTTTCCCATCTTTGCTCACTCTCATCTCCCTTCACTCCCTAGAGACCTCATTTCGGCCCTGCCCAGGACTCCTTCCCCTACAAGTGCTGGGTCACCGTAACTCTTTTCCTATCAAATCTTGTGCTCTGAGGACCTTTGCTCTGCTGTCCAGTAGAGAGTTAGTGGACTGAAAAACGGGTCCCTCCTCGATTCTTCATGGTAATGGGTTCATTAGTGTTATCATTTCTTCCAAGGTGTTCCATTTTAACAGAATAGCCATTAAGATTTTAAATTTTAATCTGAAAGAATAATGTTTTATAGTCCTAATATTACTTGACTGCTAATAATAAAATATTTTGAGGGTTGACACTCCTTTGAGGTACCTCACATCATATTCAGAGCCATCTACTCTGCCAAAGCACAGTAAACCCTGGTCAGGAGCGTATAAACACTGGTATCCTAGAGACCTGAGAATGCCACTTTATCTCTATTATAGTGCCAGGGAATGGTGAGCGCACTGCAAGCATAAGCCAAATAAAGGAAATTTATTAAATGGAAATAATTTTAGTGACCTAGAGATAAAATTCTGCCCTCAAACCCTTGCTAGAGTTCTAAATTTTATATGCAGGAACACTATAAAATTCCCCTTTCAAATGGACACTTCACAAAGGGAGCCTCTATACTAATGTGCTCATTGGGAACATACTATATTTTAAATGTCAGTTTTGCCCGATACTTGCATCTGAACTTAGGACATTAAAAAGATCTTAAGTCCGTGATGTTACTAGAGGGTTTTAATGCTTATCATCTCTGCTCTTTCCATGAAATGTAGGTGCCATTAACCTCATCTCTCACCTGTTCTCTATGGAACCTCTTTGGCTGCTTACCTGCAGAAGGAAACAGCTCTTGCTCCCTTTCACTTCTCATCCCGCAACGCAGGCTTTCTCCTATCTCCCCAGCCTGTCGGGCCACAAGTGTTGAGTTCTGCTATCGCTTTCTGATGAATTACTAACTATGTGTTGAGACTAAACTATAAGAACTGATTCATGACAGTGCTACCTTGCTTAAAATTGGAAAACGGTCTTCTTAATCATGAATTAACTTACCAATATTTGTTGAGCCTATCTATTTGCAATGCTCTATGCTAGCAACTGATAAATGCAAAAAATTATTTCTTCCCTGAATGGCCCTTAACAACCTACTGGAAAGGCAAGGTATACACAATGGAACGGGATTATTCCACTAACACCAGGGGACAAACGACTGCTCTTGGGACAAATCTGCCCCTCAGCTTCTTTTTATATGGCCTACAAGCTAAGAAAGTTCATTTCTAGGCTTAAGAAACTGTAAAAAAGGAAAACAAAGCAAAACAAAAGAATACGTGACAGAATCTGCAAGTGGCCCATGGAGCCCAACATATTTATTTACCCGCTGGCCCTTTACCAGAGAAGGTTCACCTCTCCTGCTCTATACGGTACTAGCTGTAACTGATAGGGTGCAGTCTATCACCAAGAGCAAATACTAGAGCACTTTCTTGTGATCCCCTTACACACACACATTACCCAACCACCTCCCCAATGTGTTTCCAAGGGTCACATGTTTCTCTGTATCTTGAGAATTTCAGTCCGTCTCAGTACTGTCTTCCAGAGCTGACTTGTGCAGGACATTTGCAGCAGCATGATAATAGCAGCCTTGACTAATTGTTGTGTCTCAAGTACAGAAGTGGGGAGAAAGCAGTGCTCTTCAAGGTTCTGGGAAAAGACAAATCCCCTGCCTGGCCGCTCTATGCCCTGCTGAACTATGTTACCTGCTGAACCCCTACCTATGTCCGAGGTATTGGAGCTCTTAGTCATCAGCTCTAGTTGCCACATCAGCCATTTCCAGGCACCGAGTTTCTGTACCCACTCCATCATGGTCCCAGAACCTCTGCTCTCTTGCCTACCATTGTGTTTCTCACCTCGTAAGTGGAAGACTTCTCTTCACACTTGAGATTCTACACTGGCATGCTTTCATCCAAACCTAGTTGCCTAAAGAATGTAGGCTTGCAGAGGTTTCTAAATTTAAACCCATTATTCAGTGCTTAAAAATCAGATTTCATTTATTACATGATCTGTCTCAGCCCCAATCCTTTGGAACTGAGTAACAGTTGCCATAGGCTCTCCAAACGCCCACCATATAACCACTTCCTATGTTTCTTAGACCCTGAGGCTGAGTGTCCGGTGCCACACACTTTATTTAATGCCTCACTTGTTGGAAATTACCTCCTTGGTCCTGGTGGGTGTTTGCATCTGTAACTCTTGTTTGAAATCCTCACAAAAGATCCACTTTGCACACATTAGGATTGCTACTGTGTTAAAAATTAGCAAGTGTTGGAGAGGATGTGAAGAAACTGGAGCCCTTATGCATTGTTGACAGGGATGCAAAATGGTACAACCACTGCGGAAAACAGCATGGCGCTTTCTCAAAAACTTAAAAATACAATTACCACGGGACCTAGTAATTCCACCTCTATACCCAAAAGAACTGAAACAAGGAATCAAGCAGATATTTGCACACTGATATTTATAATGTCATTTTTCACAATAGCCGCAAAGTAGAAGCGACCCAAGTTTCTACTGACAGATGGACAGATAAACAGAATGTGGTATATACATACAATGGAATATTATTCAGATTTTAAAAGGAAGGATGTTCTGACACATATTACAACATGGATGAATCTTGAAGACATTATACCACGTGAAATAAGCCAGTCACGGAAAGGTAAATACTGTATGATTCCACTTACATACGGTAGCTACAGAGGTCAAATTCACAGAGATAAAAGTAGAATGGTGATTACTAGGAGTTGGGGAAGGGGAGGGCGGGGAGTTATCATTTAATGGGTACAGAGTTTCAGTAGTACAAGATTTTTAAAAAGGTTCTAGAAATGGATAATGATGATGGTTGCACAAAAATGTGAATGTATTTAATGCCATTGAAATGTATACTTCAAAATGGCTAATGTTAAATTTAGATATACATATATATATTTCATCACAACTTTTAAAAATGCAAAAGATCTTTTCAGGATCCATACCCCTTTTTTGAAAAGTAACAAAATAACATTGTGACTAAGCTACTTAATGGTTTTATAATATCAGGCCACACATTCTATCAATTTAAAAGAAACCTAGTATCTACCTATTCCCCGCATTGTTTGTAAAAATTAAATGAGTTTTTATTGTGATGTGAACTAAAAGAATAAACCACATTCCGGGTGGGGGATAAATGTCACATGAGTGCTACACGTGGACGTGAACTTTGCATCAAGTTGCAATAAATCACTTCAAAGGGGAATAATAGAGGCTTTCAGGCAGGACCTAGCATAGGAGCTGAGCTTTGGAGAATGGGAAGAACTTGAAAAGGGGCAGATACAGAGGAACATTTGAAAGAGAGGGAAAGGAACAAGTAAAGGATCTGAATTAGAAAATAAATGGTGCATTTGCTCGAATAAGCACATTTGACAGGAGGATAGGATGAACAAACAATGGCAAGGGGTCAAGTTATGAAAGGTTTTGAATGCTTGCCTAAGAAGTTTGATTTTTATTCAGTAGACCATGGGAGACCATTGGCTTTTCTAGAAAAAGACTTACTGGAGCCTTAGTAGTATTGCAGAGACATACAGAAGAGATTAAAACAGAGATAGACTAGAATAAAGAGACAAATTAAAAGGTTATAGAAATAAGATACAAAGCCTGATGTGATACTTGTAAGAAGGTCTCATAATTTTTACTCTACAGTTAATAGAAGGTTCACTGTAATTTTAGATCTAACAGATGTTTCCAAAAAGAGGATTAGATACTCAGTCCACACCTGTATTTCAATCTTCAGAATCATGCTTCCTTCTTCTGTTTGCATATTGTCATCCGAGTGACAATATTGTCATCCGAGTGACAATATGCAAACAGAAGACTGGAGACAGTCGTCTCAAATTAGATATTGATTCTTAAACTCATAAACCTACCTATTCCCCAGTTTTCTGATTCTTAAAGAAATAGTATTTGTACTAATATATTTTCTTTGTTGAACATTTGGAAAAATCATCACAGTGCCAAATAACAAAAACAAAAACTTATTTTACCCCAAAATAGATTTTTACAAGTGTTTATAAATATATTTATAGTCATTTTATACATATGACTAACTTTTAAGTAAAAAGTAATTAGTATTGAACTCTACATACTTATTTTGTAGTTCTTTTTAAAATTTTGCTTAGTATTACAAAATACAATAAAACCTCAACAACATTTTCTCCATGGCCACACTGTGAATCATTAACCACGTAACCTTGAGTAAACCAATCTCCCAATTCTATATTCTTTTCTCTAAAATGTGTATGGTAGTGCAATTGACTCTTGAACAACACGAGTTGAACTATTTGGGCCCACTTATTTTGATTTTTTTCAACTGACCTGTGCAGTTCAAACCTGTGTTGTTCAAGGATCAACTGGCCGTGGGGAATCTGCTTCTGCTGGAGGCTGACTGAAGTTGCACACAGATTTTTGGCTGTGCTGGCAGTCGGTGCCCCTTACCCCCCATTGCCCAAGGGTCAACTTATTTCACTTTGCCTTGTGGTAAGGCAGTGGTTCCTAAATGTGCTGCACATTAGAACTCCCTGGTGGGCTTTTTAATATCCCAAACTGCAGGTCATACTTCCTAATGTCTGGGGGTGGAGCTAGGTGTCAATAATTGTTCAGTTTCTCCAGGTGAATCCAATTAACAGCAAAGCTAGGACATCCAATTTATAAGATTGAGGCAAGAAATAAAAAAAGCACCTGGTAGGTAGAAGGCACTCAGTAACATTCTCATTTACTGATTATCTATGATGTATCCCACACTGCACTACTGTCCTGTATTCATTATTTCCTCAAACTCTCATCACATCTCTATGAAGTTTTATTGCTTTAATTTCATGAAGTAGGAAACTTACTTTAATTAAGAAACTTGCTCAGTGTTACACAGCTCATAATTAAGGAACCAGGATTCAAACTCAGGTCTGTTGGACTGAAGTCCTTATCTTTTTATCACACTGCATTAGGCTACAGAAATACAATTTTTCCTTTTCCTTTTTTTTTCTAGCTTCTCCAGTTCTACCTAAACCAGTTTACCATAGCATTTTTCAAACTAAGTTGCATATAAAGAAAAATTAAGTCTGTATCCCATGGGTTTCTATCCATATCTTCTGTAACTTCACTTGTTCTTATCTTTAGCCAAAGAAAATAAGGGTTAATTTGTGTGGTGGAGCAAGGTTGTGAGTGGCTATTTGACATATAATGTTAACTGAGTTTAAAATAGTTTTATTCCTTTACGTTTAAGTCAGTTAACTATGAACAGATTAGAAATGGTTATACTCCCGGATTCCACCTGGCGCCCTATTCAGCCATCTTCTAAACATGGAACATTTGCTGCAAAAGAATTTGTGTCAGCTTAAAGAAAACTAATCACCACCATTAGAAAATTAATCACACATGTACACACATTCTACATACACATATAACCGTTTTGAAACAGTTTAAACTCCCGGGTGCACGGCGATCACAACGAGGCCTGTAACCCTGACACTGACACCGCCGGGACTCGCGCTGGAGCGGCGCTTCCATCTGGGTGCGCGCGGGAACTGAGGAGTCCTGTCAACTGCTATCGGGTAGTCAGACACAGTCAGATTATTTCCATAACTTTGGAAGTCACTCGTTCCACATTTTCTTTATTATTTTCTGGCATTTGAGGCTATTTTATTGCTCTGACCAAATGTCTATGCCGTGATAGCAAAAACAGTTGCTTTCTTCTCATCTTACTTGGTATTTTTGGAAGAACAAATTGACGACTCCCATGAATGATTCTGAGTTAGCAGGAGAGCATCTGCTGCAGGATGGCTCTTCCTCTTCTGAAGTTCACTGGGAAGCCAATTGCATCATTTTAAAAGCCAAAAACATTGCCTAATATGCAGTGACAATAAAAGGAATCTAGACTCAAAGATTGACAACTTACACCCAGAAAAACCTTAAAATGTTAATGTTTAGTCGGTCGATGCTAGCAAATGCTAGCTGCATTAATAATGCACACCCATAAGTATGACTCCCCAAATGGCCTATCTTATATTCACTTATTTTGGGGGTTTGGGGACTTATCTTTGAAAACCTGATACCCAGAGTAGATTCTTTTTTATTTTTATTTTTATTTTTATTTAATTATTGTTCAAGTACAGTTTTCTGTCTTTCATTCCCATCTCAGCCCACTCCCCCAGTGCTCCCCACCTCCCTCCCTTTTCCAACCCCCTTAGTTGTGGTCCATGCGTCCTTTATACTAGTTTCTGTAAATTCCTCCCCTTTTCCCCCTGAAATTCCTTCCCCTCTCCCCTCTGATCACAGTCCCCCTGTTCTCTATTTCAGTGTCTTTGGTTTTATTTTGCTTGCTTGCTTGTTTTGTTGTTTAGCTTCCTGTTAAAGGTGAGATCATATGGTATTTGTCTTTCACCGCCTGGCTTATTTCACTCAGCATAATGCTTTCCAGTTCCATCCATGCTGTTGCAAAGGGTAGGATCTCCTTCTTTCTTTCTGCTGCATAGAATTCCATTGTGTAAATGTACCATAGTTTTTGGATCCATTCATTTACTGATGGGCACTTAGGTTGCTTCCATCTCTTGGCTATTGTAAATTGTGCTGCTATGAACATTGAGGTGCATAGGTTCTTTTGGATTGGTGTTTTAGGGTTCTTAGGATATAATTCCATCAGTGGAACTGCTGGGTCAAAAGGCAGGTCCATTTTGACTTTTCTGAGAAAATTCCATCCTGTTTTCCTCAGTGGTTGTACCAGTCTGCAATCCCACCAATGAGTAGATTCTTTCAAAGGAATTGTCACACCTAGTTGGTAACAACACAGGGTTTGGGTTTTTTTTTTAATTGTTCATACTGTGAATTTTCTTCATCTAATTTTTAGCATTCTTTTAGTGGCTCGTTTTTGCAACATGCTTACTTTATTCCCTGATTTTTTAAAAAGATGTATCTATCATTAAAGATCTTTGGGAATATGTGCAAAAATGTTAAAATACTGGGCTTAGTAAAATTACAACATGCTACATAAGGCAGATTGAGAAATATCTTGCCAAATAGTATTTCTCAGTAAGCCATTTGGAAAGACTAAAATTTTTAAAAAACTACTTGATACCTGATCAAAAATATGATTTCTCACTTCTCTTTTTTTAACATTAGTGTTTTTGTATACATGTTAATTTCTATATTGCTACGATTCTAAAATATTCCTGGCATTTGTATGCAATTGTATATAAGTGTTTGTCTTCAGCAATTTAAAAGTAATTGTTCCAAGCTGCAGAAATTATCTTTAGAAAATTAATTTGGAATTGTGTTATAACCTTTGAGCTCTGAAACCATGAACTTTTTTCCAAAGTAAGGTGGAGAGGGTAGATGATTTTCTTAATGACCAGTCCAATATGTTTCTGAGTTTTCTCTTAAGAGGAAAATAAATTTGAGTGCCTGTTGATAAGTACCCTCAGCCCTTATAACAACCAGAAAACAGAAAAATCGCTGCCTACTTTTGGGTAACGGTAAGCATACCGTGGTCAGGGACTGCCTTGGAGGTGGCAATTTTAAAAACCTAATTCTGAAGCAAGGAAAATAGAAACCAATGTAAAATGTTGAGGGGATAGAATCCAAGCAAAGGGGGAAGTCTGTAAAAAGGAGACTTTGAGAGAAGAGATTACTATATTTGAGGAATGGGCAGGTCATCAATGTGTCTGAATTAAATAGGAAAGGAAAGAGCACCACAAGAAAGTATTGTAATGGGTAAGGCAGATCATTAGGGAACTTGTAAGCATGGGAAAAAGTTCAAAATTTATTTTATTTTATTCACTGAATAAAGGGTTTTTTTTTTGGTTTGTTTTACTGCTGGAATAACACAGCATACTGGGGTTTTTGTTTTGTTTTGTTTTCTACTTTTTAATCTTTATTGTATTTTTTCCATCATCATTCAGTCCCCTTGTACTGCCCTCCCTCCAGCAATCATCACACTGTTGTCCATGTCCACGAGTCTTTATTGGGCAGTTTTAAGCAGAGTAGTAACATGATTTAACTTCACTTTTGAAAAGATTACCCTGACCACTAGAACATAAACCAGAAGAAGTAAGACCAATCAAGAAACCATTAAAAAAACAGAAATAATCAAAAGTGGCTCAAGGAGATAACTACAGAACAAATCACAAAGGTTTAAGATTGATAACTTAAAAGAGTCCCTAGGCACAGAAGGTGAATGAATTCCTTCTAACCACCAATGAATATAAAATTATTTTTAATCCACCAGTTCTAGACTGTAGAAAAACATGAGAATTTTCTGAATAAAATTAGAGTAGCTTTAATAAAATGTCTGCTGAAAGTAAAGAAAAAAGTTTGTACTTTTTACTTTCTAACTGAAGGTATCCATTAAGATAATCCAACACATTAAATGTTACAGGAAAAAAACCTTATGATTCTATCAATGATTGCCATAGAGGAATTTGATAAAATTCATGAAACATCCCTGTGAAAAACTGTAGGTAAAATAGAAATGAATGAAACTCCTGGGACAGGTCTTGGCAACCAGTGGAGTATGTGGTAGGGACGAATTCACCCACACTAGAAGCAGCCAAGTTTCCCTACCTGTCCAGCCCATATTGTACCTAAAAGATACCTGCCAATGACAACAGGTGTGGCATCCTTCAGCACCATTGGCATAATGGCCCAGTGCAAAGATCGATACCATCAACCTCTACTTCAAGTGCCAGCAGAGCAAGCAGTCCTGTTCCCCCAGCTACTGATGTCGGCCTGTGCACACCACTTTGGCCCAGGAAATGAAGCATTTGGAACAATTTGAGATACCTTCTTCCCTTTTCCTCCCTGTAGGGGGAAGGGGGGTTGAGAGGCTTTACTAGGCAGAGTTTCTCTCACTTCAGACCAGATGAGGCTTTGTTGTGGCAAGCTGTCCTTTCATTTCAGGATATTTGGTAGCATCCCTAGCCTTTACCTACTTGATGCCAGTAGCAGGCACTCCTCTCCCCCACGTTGTGACAAACAAAAACAAATGTCTCTAGACATTGCTGAATGTCTCCTGACGGACAAAATTAGCACCGTTGTGAACTGCTGAGTAGAGAACAAGATTATCGCTATGTTTATCATAATTTATGGCTTCATATGGTTGCATGTACACCAATAAATTCTCAGTTGGCATTAGCTTGGGCTCTCAAAACAAAATACAATCAACTGAATGGCTTACACAACAAATTTATCTTCTCACGTTTCTCTGGATGGAAGTTTGAGATCAGGGTAACAACACAGTTGGGTCCTGGTGAGTCTCTCCTCCTGGCTTGCAGGTGGCTAACCTCTCACTGTGTCTTCACGGGGCAGACAAAGAGAAAGCCCTGGTGTCATTTCCTTTTCTTATAAGGAAGGACCTTATAACCACTTGCAGAGTCTCTAGTTCTGTTAGACAGGGCCCCATCTTTATAACCTCATTTAACCTTAATGAAGTTCTTAAAGGCCCTATCTACAATATAGTCACATGGGGAGTGGGGGCTTTAACACATTAATTTTGGGTGATGTAATTCAGTTCAAAGCACTACCTGAACAAATTTTTAAATTTTTAAAAACAATCTCTACCTAAATCCAACAATTACATTATGTACAATAGTTATTAAAATCAGTAACATGACAGGATATTTGCTATTACCTCTATTCTTCATCACATTTTGGAGACTAACAAGGCTAGAAAAGTAAAGAAGCAGTTGAAATACGGGGGATTAAAAGACAGTATTATATTTTCAGTTGATACGGTTATGTACTTTGAAAATACAAAATATTCTGCCAAATACCTATTAGCATTAATAACAATTTGGTAGTATGGCTGACCAGATACAAAATTAATAGTTTTTCTTCTACTAATATGCAATTAGAAATTAAACTTGGATATATCCCATTTATAAGTATGGTAAAAAAGATAAATTGCCCAAAATAAATCTGAGCAGACAGGAATTAGATCTAAATGAAGACAATGATAATATTTTATTGAAGGACATAAAACAAGACCTGAAACTGGAGACATTTTTTCTATATTAATATATAAACTAGCCCAGGCCAGTCTGAGTCAGTTGGTTGGAGCATCATCCTGTGGACCAAAGAGTCTAATTCCCAGTCAGGTCAAATACCCAGGTAGGGGATTCCTCCCCTGTCAGGGTGCATACAAGAAGGCGACCAATTAATCTCTCTCTCTCTTCTCCCCTTCCTTTCTCTCTAAAAGCAATGAAGAAAATGTCCTTCCGTGAGAATAAACATATATGTGTGTGTGTATAAATTTATTGCAGTTCCAATCATAATCTCAACAAAATTTTTCCCAACGGGTCAAAATAAATTTAAAATTTATTCTAAAAAAGAATATGCAATAAATTTCCATTTTAAAATTGATATTGAGATTTACTATATCAATATTAAAATTAATATAAATCTATAATGAAAACACTATGCACTAGTATTTTCTAATAGACATAGATAATTGACATACCATAAAACCTCAATTTAACATAACCAATAAAGTTGACATTTTACTTAAGAAAAGTTCTTTTTCTCTTAAATGATGTTAGCATTCCTAGTTAGTTATCTGGCAAACATATAAAAGTAGCCTGCAATGGCTAAAGATATGTCTAAAAAATTACATAACTATCATAAAAATAATTAAGAACATTTTTTTAAACCTCGGAATACAGAAAGGAAGATGGTAAAGTCTTGAAAACATATAGAGAAAGCAATAGATTTGGTTACATTAAATTAAGATGTTTCTGCCCAAGAAAGAGAAGTTACTGTTCTTGTCCAAGTGACAAGTAACAGTGGTGACCGTGGAGATGGAGAGAAGTAGACGGACCTGATAGAATTTCCACATAGATTGGATGTGGGTTTGAAAGTAGGAAGAAAGTTAAAAAAAAAGAATGAAAGAAAGGTGGAAATAAATTAGGATTAGATCAAACTTCTGTGAGATAATTTTTAAGAAAAAAACAAATTAGATACAGAAGTATTTCTTTACACTGAGAAAAGAAAGTACAACAAACTACAAATTTAAAAAAACTGCCAGATACTATGAACATTACCAAAACAAAAAAAATTACAATATACTATTTTTAACCAATCTACTTCTTGAAATGTTTTGACAGATAATTCTCTGATATTGATTTTTATATGATAATGATTTTATAAGATAAGTTTGTATATAAAGAAAAGAAAGGTAATTCAGTCTTTGTTTAACATGGTTGATCAACTTTTATTTGTTTTCATTATTTAGAATTGAGATATATAAATCATGTGACATTACACATGGACTTATTTGTAGTAAAGTTTCATACTTGTAGTCTACATAAAATTTCTGATAAATTCCATTTCATTATTTATTTATGACTGTATGTGTTGCATTATTGAGTATCTGTGGCAAGACAGAATTTCTAATTTGACTAAGCACCATTATGTCTCAAATGCTCCAATATTTAGCTAAATAAATACTAAATATTACACATCTGATGACTGGAAGAATTTTTGCAGACTAACTTCTGACTCCCCAAATTTCAAATATTATTCTTCCTTTCTACACAATACTTCTGAGTTTGGCAGGCCGTGCTCGTATTGTAAGACAACTGTAGGTCCTGCACATTTGCGTCCCAGAGCTGGGTGAGTCAGCGTAGTGTGTGGTTAGGAACTTTTCTGCAGCCCATGCAAGAATAACTAGGAACAACAACTATGTACAGAGTGTCTGTGGGCAACATAAGTTTACCCCACCAAATTCAAACAAATGTATCCCTAACACAGCCTCCTTACAGCCAGAGCTCAGAAGTACCTGGGGCAATGGCATGTGGGGAGTGTGATAAAGGGAAAGTAGGGGAACAAAAGAGATATAGTTTTTAAATTAATTGCAGTTAAAATATACTACTTGTGCAAAGTTGACGAAAATATGTGGTCCTGTGAACACATTTAGGTTCTAGGATCCTTCAGTGAGGAGCACTGAAACCTAAGCTTTATTAGGTCTTGATAAATTCGCTTCTGGCTGATAAAAGAATCATATGATTTCCAGGTTTCTGGCTTGAGTAACACAAGCCAAACCCTTGGGTAAAGACATCTTTTTACTTGGGGTTCAGGCCATTCACCTAAAAAACCAACAGGCTGCTCAGGGCCAGGAAGGGAAACCCTGACATAACCAGCTGCTTGGCCCAGGAAGTTTTTTCTCTATAGATCCCCTTCCTCCATATAGAGACGCCAGGTGGCCTGGCCTGGAGAAGCTATTCCTGCCTCTTCAGGAAGCAACTATTGTGGACCTTCGGGAGCTCAACTAACATGAAATGAACCGTGCAGATGAAAGCAGTACCGTAACAGCTCCAAAAAAACTAAATTATCATTAGAACCCCGGCCTACAAAGTTGGCCAGAATCTATGTGATAAACCTAAATATAGTGATTTGTTACTAAAATAAAATATTTAAATAGGACCCACATTGTCATACAATAATAGCTAATATTCCCAGGATATAATTTTTTAAGAACCTAGGAAAATAACTTTAATGAAGAAGTACAATAAAGTAGCACTATAATCAAGATGAACCAAATATTGGAATTATCCAACACAGAGTTTTAAAGCACTCATATTAAAAATGACCACGTAAGCAATTACAGATTTGCTTGAAAGAAGAAGACAATCACAGAAGAGAGATAGGAGGCATAAAAAAAATTAAATGGAGAATATAGTACTGAGAATACAGTATTAGAAATAAAAATGTGCTGGATTGTTCAATAGTAGATTGGAGGTGGCAGAGACAGATTCAGTGAACTTGAGGATAGATCAATGGAATTAACCCAGTCTGAATGTCAGAGAAAAAACAAAGTGAAAAAAACAAACTGAACAGAAACTCAGAGAAATTTGAGACAATAACAAAAAATCCAAAATTTGTATAACTAGAATCCTAGATGGCATGAAGAAAGAGAATGGGCTAAAAGAGCAGTTGAAGAAATAGTAGCTGAAAACTTTTGAAATTTGGTTTTAAAAAAGCAGAAGAAAAGCCCTAAAACTACAGAATAAAGAAAACCCAAATAAGATAAATTCAAAGAAACCCATGCTGAGGTATATAATTCAACTTCTAAATACTAAAAACATAGGGAAAAAATCTTGAAGCAACCAGAGAGAATGAAAACATTAGCTGGGGAATACCACTTTGAATGAATGTGGGTTTCTTATCTGAAACCATCTTGGCTGAAATGAAGTGCCACAGTATTCTGCAAATGCTGAAAGAAAATACCAGTAGCTGTTGATATAAAATTTTATATCTGGAAAACCATCCTTCAGAAATGAAGAGGCAATAAAAACTATAAGAATTTTTTCTAGTATACATACCCTTCAAGATTTTGAAAGACTTTCTTTCCAGCCCTGGCCAGGTGGCTCTGTCAGTTGGAGCAACACTGTCCCAGGCACCAAAGGGCTGCCAGTTCAATCCCTGGTCGGGGCATGAGCAGGAGGTGACTGATCAATGTTTCTCTCTCACATTGATGTCTCTCTCTCTCTTCCCCCGCCCCCTTCCTTTCCTCTCTCTAAAAAGCAACAAACATACTCTTAGTTGAGGATTTAAAAAAAGAATTTTCTTTAAATAGAGAAAAATGATAAAAGAATCACTTTTGAGCATTTGGAAAAATTTTACAAACATGGAGAGAACAGAAATGTGGGTACATGCAATATCCCTACATAAGTTTTAAAAACTTCTCATGAGTTTTTAAAGTCATACTTGACTAAAGAAATATAATACCATCTTATACTCAACACTATATGGAAGTGGGGAAAGTAAAGGGAACTAATGGAAGTCAGGATTTCACATTTCACTCAAAGTAATAAACTGTTGATACCCATAAACTGTTATAAGTCATATGTATTTTATAATACTCAGAGCCACCATTATGAAAATTATATGAAAAGATATGCTAAAAACACACTATAAAAAACCAAGATGGAATGCTAAAGAATACTTCAGTAACCAGCAGAAAGGCAAGAAAAGTGAAGCAGAGGAATAAGAACTAGAGGAAACAATGAACAAAAAGCTGATTTAAGTTCTAATATATCAATAATTAGCTTAAATGCAAATAGTCAAATAGACCAATTAAAAGTGCATCAGAAAATACAACCCAACTATATGCTATTTACAAAAAGTAATTTAAAATTCAATAACATAGGCTGTAAGTAACAGAATGGAAAAGTACACCATATAAATATTGATTTTTAAAAATAGCCCTGGCTGGTGTGGCTCAGTGGATTGAGTGCCAGCCTGCAAACCAAAGGGTCACTGGTTCAGGTTCCAGTCAGGGCACATGCCTGGGTTGTGGGCCAGGTCCCAGTAGCAGATGCTTGAGAGGCAACCACACATTGATATATCTCTCCCTCTCTTTCTCCTTCCCTTCCCTCTCTAAAAGATAAATAAATAAAATCTTTAAAGAAAATAAGGAGGAGCTATATTAATATTAAAGTAGACATCAGGACAAGGAATATTAAAAGAGGCAAAGAGGGACATAATGATAAGCAGATCAATCTACCAGGAAGACATAATGATCCTAATGAATATATGCACCGAACAACAGAACCTCAAAAAATACATGAAACAGAATCAATAAATGAAAAAAATGGACAAATTCACAATTATTGTTTGACCTTGAGTACCTTCTCTTAAAAAGCAATAAAACTAATAGCCAGAAAAATCATCAAGGACATAGAAGACCCGAACAATACAATTAACCAACACAAAATCAACCCACCACCTGAAAAGAGCAGAATAGACATTTTTCAAGCATCCATGGAATATTTACCCAATGAATCATATCTTGGATATAAGATGAACATCCGTAAAATTAAAAATAAATGAAATTACACAAGTATGTTCTCTGATCATAATGAAATCAAACCAGAAATCAACAACAACAAAGAAAGACAATAAGAAAATCTCCAAGCACTTGGGAATTAAACAACACACTTCTAAAATAATGGCTCAAAGAGAAAGTCTCCAAGGAAATTTAAAAATGCAATAAAAGTAAATAAAAATTAAAATGCACCATATTAAAAGATGTGTGATACAGCTAAACTATAGATGAGAGGGAAATTTATAGCACTAATTGCTTACATTAGAAAATAGGAAAAGTCTCAAACTGATAAGTTTCTATCACAAGACTTACCCAAAAAAGCAAAATAAGCCCAAAGCAAACACAAGAAAGAAAATACTCTCTTGTATTACCAGGCCTTGATTCCACTGTTCAGAATTGTAAGTACTCCCTTACACCAATTACTTGCTTCTGTCTCTTACTTTTGAACATAGCCAGAGAAGATCATAATTTTTCTCACACAAACTCCTCTCTGCACATTTGTCCACAAACACCTCAATATTACTGGAGAAAATCACAGTAGTGCTGACCAGAGTCATTCAAACCCACGACTATCCTCCTTGAATGGTCATTTGACATTGACAATCAAACCTAACCCAATTCTCTAGCAAATTTACTTTTCCATTATCTCAGCAGATGATTTTAAATCAACAATATCCTCTTCTCCCTTGTTCTAAGCCAGTAACCTCTGTGTATTTTATGTACAATAATTCCACTCCAATAGGAACTGCTCTGTCTTTCAACCATCAACCTGCGTGCATCTGTACCTCACAGGTAGGTGTCCATTCCTGTTGTAACAGAAAAGTCACTCCTCCTATCTTAGCCTAACCTTTCCACTTAGGTTTTTTTTTAAAGAGTATTTACTGCCATTTTTATATCTCTACTACATTATTAATTTCTCTCTTTACTGGATCCTCTTCCGATCCAAACTAAAGCATGCTTTAAGATTACCCATTAACACAAACAAAAAAAGCAAGCAACAAAAACTTTCCTTTGAATCCCCATTCTGTTCCAGACACTGCCCATTTTCTGTTCTACTTCATAGAAAAATAAAACATTGTCTATACTCACTGTCTCTAATTTTTCACATTTTCTCTTCCAATCATCTTTATTGGGTATTTCATTTGACTTTAATAAAATGTACCTCATGTCACCAATGACCTCATCTTATTGAAGCCGGTGTTTGGTTCTCTGAGATCATCTTACTGGAACTCTTCACATTTGACATCATGTACTCTGTTTCCTCTTTCCTGATGCACATTCTTCATTTGGTTTCCAGCATAACGTGCTTCCCTAGCTTTTCTCTCATCTCTTTGACGGCTCCATCTCACACCCTTTATCTCTTCCCCTAGACCTCTATTTTGGTGACTCAGGGACCTTTTTTTGAGGGGGGGGGGCTTTTTTCCTCACCTCCATGATCTAATATGGGTAATTTCAGCTAGTCTCAGGCCTTTAAATGCCATCTTTAGCAGACAACTCAAATTTATACCTTCAACCGAGCCTTGTCTTTAGAACTCCAAACTCTGATATTCTACTTGGCATTTCAATTGGGATGTCTAATTGAAAATTTAAACATGGCCAAACAGAATTATTAACACTCCTTCCAAATTCACTGCTCTGAAGTCTTTTACCTCTCACTACACAGCTTTACTGTCTACCTAACTGCTTTAAAAAAGAAATGTATAAGTTTTGTAATCCTTGACTCTTCTTTCTCTCATAAATGACTTGCCATCCATCAGCAGGTACTGTTGGTGCTACTTACAATAGGTCTTCAATCTGCCCCCTTACTCCTGTCTTCATAGCTCTAGACTGAGTCCACATCACCCACTTAGCTCAGATTTCCTTAACAACTGATTTTATGAATTCGCTTAAAACTGAGACAAGGCCAGCAAGTAATTTTTAGATGGTAGTGCCTTGAATTTCTCCAGAGTCACATATTGTATTTGCTTTTAATTTGGGCCTTAAAAGACATTCTTGGGAGAAACTATTTTAAATGTTATTTTAGGCTGGAAATACCTGAGCTTATATTTTGAAAAGATAAAAATCAGAAGGAGGAGTAGATAACTAATGGTGGATTGAAACTATTTTAATGGGTCCTTAAGAATAAATTAAGGCCTAAGTTCTCACAGAACTCAACAGTATAAAATAGAAGTTATAGTAATGGGCAAGAGGAACAAACAGGAGGGGATAGGCCCTCTGCTCAACACAGATGGTGATAACAGATGACAAGAAGCAAGCAGGACCACTCTGTCCTGTTCTGCTTGTCTTTGTGGCAAAGACAAGGAGCTTCAGACTGGAGAGGGCAGACCAACCTAGTTTGAAGGGGAACTGATTGATGTCAATGATAGGTGGGAAGACAGAGAATGCCAAGGGTCCTGGCTGAGATGAACTTAACTGCAGGCTTGGAGAGACCTGGCAGATGAAACTTCTGAACCACCCATTATTACCTCTGAGGAATGACGGAAAAATGGGGAGAGTATCACACGACTGGAGAGAAGCAAATAAAGCACAGTTTTTTCGTAAGGGAAAACAGTAAATCCTGCATTATGGATCAGTGAACCTGACATAAATTCCTGTGAAAAATTATAGAATGGGTTATTAAAATGAATGAGTCTTTAAACAGTATAAAAGGAGAGCATGTAAATTCTTACACAGGGAAGTGGTGTTCATAAGATACAGCATGGGCTCATTAACATTCAGTCATACCAGACTAGCCTCGTTTTCCTTTTGTGTAGGCCAACTATCACCTTTAGGAAGAGCTAATGTTTCTTTAGCATTTATCCAATATTAGGCTCCAGATTAAATACTGTATAGGCATTTATTATTTAACCTTGAGTATTCATCCCCTCCACTTTATAGAAGAAGTTATGAAGGTTTAGAACCATAACTAGCCCAAGACCACAAAGTTAAAATGAGGGAAGCAAGCCACATTTCAGAATTCATGGTGTTAATTGCTATAATACAATGTCACTAAATAGTATAGGATGGGTATATCCCAAGAATGTTATTGCACAGGCTGAATAGAACAAGAGGCAATATGTTAGGAATAAATTTAAAATCTAGTACACAGGTTTTTTAAAATCTACCTAATATCGCGTAGAGTAAAAAAGAAGAGCTAAAAGCACTTCATAAATAGCTCCTTCACACATGGCCAGGGAAAACTCAGTGGTATCACAACCTAAGGGGAAAGCATTTTACCAACTCCAGACAAGATTATTAATCTGATTCGTTATTAAAAGGCTCCAAGATCATATTTTTATGTATTGAGAAATGATCACCACAATGTCTAGTTAACAACTATCACCATGCATAATTACATTTTTTTTACTGTGATGAGGGCTTTTAAGATCCATTCTCTTAGCAACTTTCCAATATGCAATACAGCATTGTTAACTATACTCGTCATGCTGTTCATTATGTCCCCAGGACTTACTAAGTTCTCTTTTCTCTCTTACATGTGCAGCGGAAGGCCTCCAATTACTGAGAGCTTTTATTCTCTTTCTTACCTGCACTGTCAGTAGGCATTTAAGTGGCTTTTGTTGCAAACATTTCTTGCTTTATTATTCTAATGTTTTAAAAAGTTTTTAGTTGTATAAGTATTTTCACAAGTGTACCATTGTAAAGGACAGTAGGCTTGAATATGTGTGTGTTGCTTGATGTTAAGGAAAGCCCATTTTCAGATTATGGCAGCTACTCTGAGGCTTCATTTATTTTCATGTGGTTCCTGGTAGGGTTTTGGGGGAAGTCTGTATAGTAGCTCCAAAGAACTTTGAACATTGTGAAAAGTACATTTAATAAAAATATGAGTCAAGAATATGATGTGACTACCAAGTTAGCTAAGTTGAGTTGATACTACATTAATAAAATTATAATATATAGAAAGAAGTTTCTTCTTTCTATAATCACTTGTTATAATCATCTCTATATCTATATAGCCAATCTCACACATGGACTAGCTCTAAGTTCTGTTGCTTTAAGAGGGTGAATAGATACCCTTGTATTTCCAGATGGGAACTGGGCAATGAGGAGACTTGGGATCACATACTATGAGCAACTTTTGAAGAAATTGGCATGTTTTTCTAGAGAAGATATTCATCACCATTTATCATACTGTAGAAGTGACTGAAAAATAATAGGTTATAAGAGAAAAGGAAAAAAGTCAGAGTCTTATCAGTGGGGAGTTATAGCAGTAGCTGAAATCCCTGGTTCTAGAGTCTGCCTGCCTGGGTTCATAGCCTGGCATGACTAATTACTCACTGTTTAACCTACTCAAGTGATTAACCGCTCTGTGCTGCAGTTTCCCCATCTATATAATGGTCAAAATAATAGCACGTACGTCATCAGGATTAAATGAGTTAAGATGTAAAAACAGAGAATATTGCCTGGCACGTGTTAAACACTTGATACATATTAGTTACACATAAAGCACAATAGAAATTTTCCTTTTGTTGGATAACATAAGCTCATCACTGGACTTCTGACAATGGGCTCAATCGAGAGAGAGAGTGACAGGAAAGGAAAGAATGATAAAAGTCAGGTTTGGGAATTTGAGTTTCCTTGTGTTTATCATGGTATCAATTTGGTTGAAGGAAAATGAATCATGATTACTAAAGTAATTTTTATATTTTAAAATATCTAATAGGTCCCATAACCCAGCAAAACAAAACAAAAACTGAATGCTATTTGATTTTAAGAAATTGGACTGTCAAGTAGATAAGTAATACAGCAGGCCTGGGCAAACTTGTGGGCTTTGTGTTGAAAGCCAAGACTATAAAACCTGTTGAGACTATCCTATCAAAATTACTATGAACAGAGGTGGCCACTAGAATAAATTACGCTACCTGTGGATTGTATGAAATAAGAAAAATATGAACATACAAGTTGAAGTCTTCTATTATAAAGTAAATTTTATTATATCTCTTGGGAATTAACATTTTGTGTCTACTATGCTGTTTGCTCTAAGTCTTCTTCTCTAAAAGTGACAACTGTAAATACAGAAGCTTCCTATTTGATTGTTATCAGAGGTTAATAGTTGAACTTTTAGTAAGGTGTTAGATATCATAACAAGACCACCAACTTATTTCTTATTACTATTTTTAAAAATCCTCACCTGAAGATGTTTATTGGCTTTTTTAGAGAGAGGGATGGAGAGAGAGAAAGAAACATCAATGTGAGAAACACTGATCAGTTGCCTCCTGTACACACCCCAACCCAGGATGGAACCTTCAACCTTTCCGCCTACAGGACAGCTTTCCAATCAACTGCGTTACCCAGCCAGGGCAAGAACACCAATTTAAATAACAATGGATTTCAGTTTTATCCTGGACATTTTGGCTGTTATGTTAGGGTAGAGACTCCGAGTCTCCTGATTCCTTCATTCCTATAACAAATTTTTGTTGGATATTTACTATGTGCCAAGCTCTTTTCTTAGCCCTGAGAGAAAAGAAAAACAGGAACAAAACAGACAATGTTACTGCTCTCATAGAACTTACATTCTGGTGAAGAGACACAATAAGTCTGTAAACAAACAAGAAAGATTCCAGAAATTGTTAAGTGTTAGCAGAGAATCAAATAGGACATAAAGATAGGGGAAGACTAAATGGCTACTCTGGATTGAGTAGCCAGGGAGTCCTCTCTAAGGAGCTGACATCTCAACTGAGACATGAATGGCAATAAGGATTCAGAACTAAGGATCAAAAAAATAATTCTAAGAAAATGAATAGCTAGTACAAAGATCCAAATGTAAGAGAGAAGCCTAGTTTGGCTGAAAAGTTGTGGGCAAGGTAGATGTTGTTTATCTGAAGTTCGGCAATGCAGAGTCCAGATTATTTATGGCATGTAGGACATAGTCAAATATTGTGATTTTAGCTACCATCACAAGCCAGGCATTTGCTGAGTTTTAAGCAGAGGAGTGGCATGATCTGATTATGTTTTAAATCAATTGTTCTTGCTATTACATGGAGAATAGATTATAGAAACCAAGAGTGCAAGCAAGAAGACCAATTAAAGACTATAGCAATGGAGAAGTCTGCCCTTGGCTGGTGTGGCTCAGTGGATTGAAAGTTGGACTGCAAAGAAAAGAGTTTCCAGTTCAATTCCCAGTCAGGGCACATGCCTGTGTTATGGGCCAGGTCCCCAGTAGGGGGCACTCAAGAGGCAACCACACATTAATGTTTCTCTCCCTCTTTTTCTCCCTCCCTTCCCCTTTGTCTAGAAATAAATAAATAAAATCTATAAGAAAAAGAAATGGAGAAGTCTTAGAGGGAGATAGTAGTAATGGACATAAAATCTAATAGTCAGATTTGGGGTTATTTTTGGAGTTAGAAGTGATAGAACTTGGGGACATATTAGAGAAAGAAAAGGCTAAATTACAGATGTATTCTAAGATATTGCCTGAGAAATCTAGCAGGAGTGGTGCTGTTTTTCAATATTTGAGAGCTTGGGGAAGGAACAGGTTTGGGTGTAAAAACAAAAAGTTCTCTTACGGACAAATTAAGTTTTAGATGCCCATTAGCCATCCAAAAAGTATAAAACTGGATATTTGAATCTAAGTTTCAAAGGACAGGTGTCAAATGGAAGATATTAATTTGGAAGCCAAACTACCCGAAGCCAGGAGATTAAATATATCACCTGAAAGAATAGAACCAAGTTATTTGAGCGAATGAATACATTCAGATATTGGATGGAGGAAGGGGAGACCCAAAACACAAGACTGAGAAGGATCATCCAGTGAGTTAGGAGAAGAGGCAGGAAGTATGCTAACTGGGAGGCCAAGAGAAGAAATCATTTCAAGAAGGAGGGAATGATCAATTGTGCCAAATGCTGCTCAGATACGAAGTAAGCTAAGAACGATGCAGAGACCACTGGGTCTGGCAGTCCCAGAGGAATGGTGGGTAATAGAGCTCAATTGGAATAAACTGAGGAGAGAATGTGAGGTGACGAAAGAAAGAGAGCCGGTACTGACAGGAGAGAGTGCCTCTAGACAAAGGAATTATCAGAGCCTGAAATGATATTGGCTTATTCATGATATTGGAAGAGTTCAAAGAAAGGGTTACAAATTACGGTGAGGTGATTTGTGCATCTGTTTGGGAGTTGGACGGGATGACCCTGGAAATACTTAGCATACAATGATGTTCTAAGATTCTTTTATTCTGCAGTATTTATCTAATATAGCTCTCCTGCTTGCCGGAATTCTAAGTGCAGTGTCCCTCACCTGATCCCTCTGCAACCTTATTAAGGATAGATAAATTATTTTCATTATGCTTTATAAAATACTGGAAATAGCTCTTGAAATTCTATTACTTTCTCAGTAGACTCTAGATTGGGAAAAATTGATCTCATTCAACTGTCTCATGATGTAGATAAGGCAATTAAGGCTCTGAGAAGTGAAATGGTTAGTAAAATACAAGATAATAGTAAAGCTAGGACTAGAACCCAAGTCTCCTTGTTGTATTTCTTATTTTATTCTCTATTTTTATATCTTTCTAATTTTTATAAACTATCTGCTTATGGCAAGAGCTTTCAAAGTTATGTTGTTTAAAGTAGAATAAATAAAAAAACAAGCAAAAAAGAGACACTTGAAAATTTCAGCATCAGAGAATTAAAGTAACTTTTTCAGGAATGAGCTATTCTTCCAGCTGCTGGAATATTGGCAGCTGACTGCTCTCAGCTGACGCCTTACCTGGGAATTGTCAAGTCACAGGGTCAGACGAATGCAGCAGCAATCCGTCAGAAAAGATGGAAGCGGTAAATCCAGCATCAAGCATAAGCAGGTTGGAGGGCACAATTAAACAGCCTTGGTACCTTTATGGCCATAGGAAGGGTCCCTGATGATTAGCTCATTGAAGAGAAAATAGCCCAACAGATGGTTCACAGATGGGTCATCCTGATATGAAATACAAGCTCGAAATGTACTGCAGTTGCACTATAACCTCGTTCATAGTGTCTCTGAAAGAAAGCTGTGCAGGGAAATCCTCACAATGGGCAGAGCTTCAGGCATTGCCTCTGATCATCTACCTTTTATGGAAAGAATGGTGGACCAAAGTAGCAATATGTACCAATTCATGAACACAGGAAAATAATTTCACTGGTTGTTCAGGGACCTGGAAAAAGAAAAACTAGAAGACTGGCAACAAGGGTGTCTGGGGAAGATGGTGTGGCTGAGCCTATGGAAATGAGCCCAAGTAGGAAGATCTTTGAATCGTATGTTAATGCCCTCTGAAGAGCTTCCTTCTCTCCTTCATCATTCTTTATAGATGAGGCACTAAAGAACCAAAAATATAGAATGGCATGGCCAGTTACTATCAACTAGTTTGTCATCAGCCATTCCAGTACTGGCATGATGGTCAGACAAACAGAGAAGTCACAGTGGCAGGGATAAAGGTTATGCAACCCAAGGCCCCCACTTACCAAGGTTACTCTAGCTACTTCCATGGCCAAATATCCCACCCCCCCAACACAGAGACAAATGCGAAGTCCTGATAGGGCTTAATCCTCAAGAACACCAACCAGCGACTGGTGACAAATTGGCTGCTCTGAACCCCTCCTGCCCTACACAGGGCAGCATTTCATCTTGGGGGGAAATCAACACATATTTTAAGTATGGGTTTGCCATTGCCATCCACAGGACCTCAGTCAGCACACTGTTCAAGGGCTGACAGAGTTTCAGATCCACTCACCTGGGACCAAGAGCCCCACTTGACAACAAAGGAGATATGGCAGTGGACACACGTCCATGAGATCCACTGATCTGATCACAAACTACACCACCTAGTCTGATAGTGGTAGAGAGTCCTTTGAAAGTGTAACTGAGGCACCAGCTTAGATAGGAGGTTCTATAAGAATAGGGGGCTTATGATCTATAACCTTGTTACACCCTAAGTTAAATGGATGTTGTGTGATGATACGTCCCCAATAGGTAGAATGTGTGGGTCTTGGACCCAACAGAGGGAAACAGGGGTATCCCTGCTTACCACCCCCAAGAGACCATCTTTTAAAATTTGTGCTTCCCATCTCTACAACTCTAGATCACGTGGGTCTGGATCTCAGGGTTCACTTCTCAGAGGGAGAAATGTTCCACCAAAAGACACAGCAAACATCCCATTGAACTTCAGGTAAAATCTACTGCTGTCACCTTAGGGTTCTCATGACAAGAAGAAAGCAAAGAAAGTAGCAACACAGAGAGGAGTCGCCATCCTGGTACAGGTGCTCCACTCTGATAATCAGGTAAATAGGATGCTGCTTAACCACAAGGGCAGGGAAGAATATGTTTGGTACCCACCCAGTCCATGGAATTGCTTGCCCAGTTTTGACAATAATTGTATAAGTGCAACAGATTTGGCCTAAGAAAGTCATGGTGAACATATTGGGGTTCATACTCATAAGGGACCAGCAAAGGTATTAACCAAGAGTGAGTGAAACTTAGAAAAAAAACAGAAGAAAGCTACAATGAGGACATAATACATATTTAAGTAAGTTCAAGTCGCACAGGTGATAGACTTTAGCAAATACTATTTTCTTTCTCCCTGATTCCCTTCTTGGGATGGAAGAATTCATTTCCTCAGTTGCTGGTAGCATTGACAGCTAACAGCTTTCAGCTGAATTTCTATCTGTGAGTTGACCCTCAGCTGAGAAGAACTGCCTTGCCCTGGGTCATACCTACTCCAGGGGCACAGTCCTCCTTCAATTACTGGGTAGTGAGTGGTTTCAAAGACTCAGCCCCTTTGCTTCAAGGAGGGATAACCGGGAAGGGTGATCCCTTCCCAGAGCTCCCCAGGGTCTTTATTGCAACTTCATTGTAGTTTCACTCTTCCTTCCATTCAACCCTCCTTCCTTTACTCGCGCATGTAAGAGTGTATCCCAAGGGAACTCACCAGCAAAATTACTGCACACAACACAAATCCATGTCTTAGAATCTATTTCACAGAGACAGCTAGTTCAAGGGCATATGGCATGTCCATGTGAGGTAGTATCTCCCAGTAATGAGAATGATATTGTAATAGATTAGTTCATGAAATTGGGAAAGTCAGATCAGGATAGTTGTGAGGTCTTTGCTCCCACTTTTATAAAATGAAATAAATATGTATACATATATGTAAATACATTGTGAGAAGAAGCATGGAACAGCAAAATATTAACAGTGGGTCTCTGGATACTAAGCTCATGATGTTTTCCTATATTTTAAATAATCAACACTAGGTATGTTATTTTAATCAGATAAAATATTATTTTAGTAAAAAACTTGAGCATATATTATACTCATAAAAACAGAGACATGTGTATAATACTGAGGAGGTATAGATAATAAACTGAGTCTAATATAATTACTGTCTATCCCAGATGACCCTTGATTTAAGAATAGGAAATAATTTATCTCCCTTAATTCATTCACTGGACTAATTGAAGTTACCAGGTGCAACAGACAAATAGAAACCATATCTACTTAGTAGAATTGCTAGTAGAATTGCTGGGTCTTATGGTCACTCTATGTTCAACCTTTTGAGGAACTGCCAGATAATTTTCCAAAGTGGCTGCTGTACCATTTTACATCCAGCAGTTATTTACTATAAGCCACATTGTTTGTTCACCCTCATCCAAACAGATTTCCCTTACGGTTTGAATACTCTGCCCGGTACTGATGAGTCAATTTGTCTTAGGTGAGTCTGTGCAAGATCCTAACTGAGAGAAAGACTTGGGAAAGTCAGAAGAATTTGGTTGGTTCCCAAGGCCATCCATATGGCTAGAATGAGTCAAACATTAGTTTTTCTTTGAGATGCTTAGCTCTTAAAGCATTGCCTTCACTATTCCTGTCCAGCCGTTTAAGACATACGTTCATCAGCCAACCCACTCAAGAATCGCTACTTCAAAGGTAGGACTTTTCTCATTGGCTGTTTATCCCTAAAATCCTCTGAAAGAAAGGAGCATCATTATTATTCACTCAATGGCTTTGCTTTATTAGGGAGCCAAATTCTGATTAAAATCAGAAACTATAAAAATTGTTATCCAGTACAAGAATGGTATGTTTGCTCTTGAAGAATCATGCTGCATAAATTTTATTAACAGGTAATGCTTGCTTTTTCTTTTTCTATTCTTAACACTAAATCATCCCAAATTTTATTAGGAAATTTGCCCTATACTATGGTTGAACATCATATTCAGCTCCCAGGTTCTTGGAGGCAATTCTCATGCTAAAAGAAAGCATACAGTTCTTAAAGTCATTTTCTTGTAAAAAAAATTTTAATGAGGAAATCATGATTTATATAAGTGGCATCAAGGAGTCCAGCGGTCACAATGTCTTTAACAGTTTCACAGGAAATGCAGAAGTGTTTTTCAAGTAGGTGTTCCTTGATCAACTCTAAATAAAAAGTAAAGGAATCACATCAAAATGCATTTTCTGTGAAGATTTTTTCGAGGAGGTTAATCAAACGTGTTCAAGAACAATGTGGCTGCATTTAATGTGATTTTGAACTTCACTAATTTGAAGTGGTGTGGTATGAAAAATTAATAAAAATCTCTATATATTTTGAAATAATTCATATTTCTTCCAATTATAAAGTATGATCTCACCTCTAAGTAGAACCTAATCAACAAAAGAAACAAGCAAGCAAAACAACCAGAGCCATGGAAATAAAGAACAAACTGACAGTAACCAGAGGGGAGGGGAGGGGAGGGGAAGGAAGGGGAGGGAGGTAGCTGGGGAAAGAACGGGACGGCTCCTCAAGGAACGTGTTTACAGGACCGGTGGACAAAGACAACAGAGTGGGGGTAGGATTGAATGTGGGAGGTGGGGATGGGTAGGGCAGAGGAGAGTAATAGGGGGATGATGGGGACAACTATAACTGAACAACAATAAAAAAGTAAAAGAGGAAAAAATCAAGAATTATATAATTCAAAGCTTTCTGGATGAATAAATTATAAACTATGTTTTCATTAGAAGGTGGCAGACAGATCCACTGTCCTTTGTTAGATCTATTGAACTATGCATAGTCTTGAACTATGCAGATTAAAAATAAGTAAAATATCCAGAAGTGTATCATTTACATCAATGCAACTGCCCTACATCTACCTTTCCGGTGCTCTGTCTTCATGGAAGGAGGATACTTAATGTCTTAGAGACATGGATATGCTATGTGTTATACATACAGTATTTACATATTGCACTAATATGTTGCATATTATATATTTTTGGTCATTAGTTAAAATCCTGGCCAAACATCAGAATCACCTGGAGTTATTTATAGGCCATATTTTGTCATGAGTATTATAGAAATAACATTTTTGGTTACTTCTGAATACATAATATTTTAACCTGGCTCAAATTTCAAAAGGCATACGAGGTTTTGCTGTGGGAAAATCCCACTCCTATCTGACAGCCACTCAGTTTTTCCTTACACAGGCAAAATCAATTCTATCGGCTTTTTGTGTAATTTTCCAGAGATATTAAATGCATATATAAGCAAATATGTATGTCCATCCTTTTTTGCTATCCACTGGTAGCAAATGATACAGCCTAGCATTTTACACGTGATGAAACATCTTAAGGATTGGCCCCTATCCATAGACAATGTCCTCATTCTTTTTACATATACACTTATATATTATAATATGGATGCACCATAATTGTTTAGTCTACCAGGAAAGTTTTTTTTTAAATGCACATTCCTGGGCCCCGTCATAGACCTATAAAATTATAATCTATGGACCAGAGTCGGGGAATGTGTGTTTTTAACAAGCTCGCTAGGTGGCTGTCATCAAGTCAGTATAGCAGATTGGTTCTGGAGAATCACCATTCCAGGCTACCTGCTCCGAAAATCACTTTTTCCAGCTGCCTTTTCCACTGAGGCTAGAAAGCAGAGGTCATATTTTCTGGGAAGAGCCTGAATCATTGGTAGTACGTGTTTCTGAATAAAAGGAAGTAACATAACCTTTATCATTCAATTTATAGGACATTTTCAAGAAAAGGAATTATTCCTGTAGATCAGTGTCAGTGTAGTCAAGGCAGCCATTGATTTGCCCATATCATACAGCTCAGATAAGTCTCAGTAAACCTCAGCTTCTCTTCCGCTTTACACTCACCCCCACCACCCCTGGCAGCTGGGACTTCTGTCGGCAGTTCTCAGAAGGGAGCTGTAGCACACGAATACTGATGGCCACTGTTTTCATAATACAGAAAGGCCACAGCAGAGACTAGATTCAAATCCCCCAAGAAAGTGCACCCACCCAGCCTTTGAAGAAGAACTGATTTTGATTCTCCAAGAAGGTCATGAAGTGTTCTAGGTCCTCACTGTATTCATTTGGTTGGGAGAAGATCATTTATTTTTTTATCAAACAGAAAAATCAAAAGCATATGATGACATAGCTAAATCTACTCTCTTCCCCCCGCCCCTTACCAGTAAATACATGTCATGGGTTTTGGGTTTTGTTTTTGGGTTGTTTTTTTTTGTCTTTTTTTACCTCCTACTAGCTTGTGGTACAGGACAGTACATTAGTCAGTAATATCTCCTTCAAAGGCCCCAATCTCCTAATACAAATGAATACGATTTTTGGTCAGTGTTTTTTGGGTGGGAATGGATTTGGAACCACACAACTTCCTAAGAACATGTAAAGTAATTAAAACATAAATACATACACAGGATCATTTTGATTTTTAGCAAGTTTAAAATGGTTGCAATCACATTTGTATAAATACCCTCCTCCCATCCATCCCTGAACCAAATCCTTTATTGTTTGCTTCCATTCTGTTTCTGTCAGGTGTGTTATCAGTGGGGACCCATGAGTAGCAGGGTTAATCAGCTGAGTTTGCCTGGAGGCCCTGCAAGTAGATTTAGAGCCCAACTATAACCAATGCACTGGTTTTGTTTGAGCAATTTGAAAAAATAAATTGGTTGCTTAAAACAACTAAAATAAAAGATGCGGTGTTCCTTACTGCTTTGGATACTATGGTTCATAGATTTTCAGCATCTTAATGATAGTGATCTTTTAGGTGAATTTTATTAAAATGGAAAGGAACTAAGGTATTGATTACATTTTACATACATTACTTAAACTCATTATTAAGGTGTAATCATATGTTCCCATTTAACAGATGAAGAGATTAAGGCTCAAAAGGTTGTAGTTTACCCGAATCACACATCTAGGGAATGGCATAGCTAGGGCTGGAAACTAGTTCTGACTCTAAATGGTATGCGTCTCCCACTAAATCATGTTTACCATCTAGACAAATTATGTAATTTACAGACACACTTACCAGAGAAAAATAGTCAACATATTTAGATAAAAACCTATTGAATATTTCATCATGAATCCCCAAACTGGATAATTGTGGTAATTCAATTTCCTAGGCAAGTATTTCCGTGGCTGAATAGATAATTATTGAACCAATTGTGCTATCAGATCATTTAGATTACATGCTATCGAAAAGGAAAACTATCCTAGATATAGTACTATACATAAATTGGGCATCATTGGGTTTAGTTTTAGAACAGTTCTAGCTACAACTGAGTGTAACAGCTTCTTTAGGGGATTTTCCAAATGAAAAAGTGATTTGTACTTTTGTTGTTGCTAATGTTAGTTCTATACCAGATTTAATCAAACATTTCAAAGTGTATAAATTTAAATTTTGGCTTTAAATATAGATTACTGACACCCACATTTCTGTAACAACATCACGCAGAAATAAATCAACCTCGATAAGACAACATTTTTAAGGAGACATGTTCTGAGCACTCTGAGTTCTGAATGTTGATATAGGGTTGACCTAGGTTATATATATGAGTATGTACCTAAAAAAACCCTGGAAAAATAGTAAAATATTAGACTTTTATAAAAACAAGAAAAATAATTTGTTTTAAAAGAATTAAACTCAGAGCATTGAATGAGAAAAATATATAGTCTATGCCTAATCTAGTCACAAATATACTTACACATGTGTGTGTGTTTGAATGTATCTGTGCACGTGGTGATTGAGTGAGTGACTGAATGAGTATATTACACTGGTGATTGACATCATCTCCAGCCCTTAGTTAGATAAATGAAACATCTATTATGTAATCTGATCTGGATTGTTCTTTCTTTTTTTTTTTTAAAGATTTTATTTATTTATCTTTAGAGAGAAAGGGAAGGAGAGAAGGAGAGAAATATCAATGTATGGTTGCCTCTCGTGAGTCCCCTGCTGGGAACTGGCCTGCAACCCAGGCATGTGCCCTGACTGGGAATCGAACTGCGATCCTGTGGTTCGCAGGCCTGTGCTCAATCCACTGAGCTACACCAGCCAGGGCTGGATTGTTCTTTCATATTCCATCTATTCTCTTCCTAATAATCGCACTGTCTTGCCATAGCTAGATGGAATTTCAAGGCTTTTATTCTCAGTACCTATGTATGCATTTAAAACAATTCACTCTGAGGGTATAGCATTAATTCTGAAACATATTAATATATTTCAAATTATAGCCTAATGCAAGAAACACTCAGGTGTCAAACTCCAGGTTCCATCAAACTTAACGCTTCAGAAACAGAAGCATAGACACATGGGACAGACTGACAGCTGCCGGAGGAAGGAGGGTGGGGACTGGATGAAAGATGGGGAAGGAGTCAGCCAAAGAACACTGATGCAGGGCCCATGGACATGGACAATGATATGGGAATTGACTAAGGGAGGGGACCGGAGGGGCTGGTGGGAGGTAGGCAAAGGAAGAAAAAGCAAAGACAACTATAGTAGAATAAATAATACAAATTTAAAAAATGATAAACATTTAATATTTTGCTTTGCTTTCTTTTATTTTCAAATTACAAGACATCGCTATAGTTGGTTTTAAGCTCCTTAAACCCCTTACCAATTCAAGTTCCCTCCTCCTCTTCTCACATGATAAGCATAACCCTGAATTTAGAGCCTTTCATTCTTAAGCATGTTTTAATTTGCTTACCTAAGGTGTTTGAATCCACAGACAATATTTAGGACTCCAGTTAAACATGTCAGGTTAGACACACACATTTATTTTCATCCCCTAATGACACCCACCTAAAAATGCTATAAAAACATAGTTATACAAAGAGAACAGGAGCAAATCATGCTTTGCCCAGTTGCATGTGGGAGTATGTGGAGAGGGGATTTTTATTCTATCAAGAGAGAAAAAAAAGGATGTAAAAATATCTGTCCCTTTTATCAGGAATACAAAAACTTTCCCTATGAAACTGAGTCACATGCCAACCACAAACTGCAATAGTCCTAGGATAGAAAATATTTTGCTTTTCGACCTTTAAAACAGAGGTATTGCGTAGCCAAACTATGAATTTACTATAGGCCCGAGAATCTTACTCGGCTGAGGAGAGAGACAGGAATTACTAATTGGGCTCTAGGAGATTGCTACCTTCAGTAAGTTCCAGAAAATGCAAAGTGCTTGCTTTGCTTATTAACAGTGCCCATAGCTCAGATTTCTCCAAAGTGTTCTCCTTTGGAATAGGATTCAGTGGGATGTTTGTTAAGCTTACTCGACCACAGTGTCAAAAAGATTGAAAAATTAGAACTGATTTACTACACTGTTCAAATATATTTGTATAATGTTAAGCTATATGTAATTTCTTGCTGCCTCAAAATTCTTACTTCCAATGAATTAACAGGTAGTTTACTGCTTCTTATTGATTTTCTTTCTTCTTTTTTCAGCTTGTAAATGTTAAACTCAATTTTATATGAAATTATAGCATTTCAGGTGTCTTAACTCTAATTTGTTCTTTTATTCCCATTCCCTCAAGTAATAACAAATCCAAAACATTATTTTATTATCATTTGAGATTAAAATCATAGGACTTCATGTCCTTCTAAAATTTTTAAGTTTATTTTGACAGTTAAATTTTTTAATTTGTAAAGGTAATTCATGTACATAGTTTATGAAATCAAATAGCCTGAAAATGCTTATAACAGAAACTAGTCCTTTTCTCTCCCTGTTCGAGCCCCTCACTGGTGTTCCCATCCAGTTAAGAACCCTGCAGGAGTAGCCCCTCTTCTGACGACACAGATTTCTTTCCTCTGTTCTTGTACATATACAAATGAATTATTCAATACATACTTTTTTATTGACTTCTTTCACTTAGTACTGCATTTCTTTTTTTAAAGAATTTTTAATGTTTTTTTAGAGATATTTGTTTGTTTGTTTTTATTTTAATTGTTGTTCAAGTACAGTTTTCTGCCTTTCCCCCCCAGCCCTCCCCACCTCCCTCCAATTTCCACCCCACCTTGTTATTGTCCATTTGTCCTTTATACTTGTTCCTGCAAACCCTTCACCCTTTTATTTTTTAATTTTAAACAGAGGGGAAGGGAAGGAAAAAGAGGGGAAAAGAAACATCAATGTGTGGTTGCCTCTTACATGTGCCCCCTACTGGAGACCTGGCTCTCAACCCAGGCATGTGCTTTCACTGGGAACTGAACCAGTGACCCTTTGCCTCACAGGTTGGCACTCAGTCCACTGAGCCACCAGACAGGGCTCTATTTCTGATGTTCATCCTTATGGCTGTCTGCTGTAAGTTGTTCTTTCTTATTACTGCTTAGTATTGCATTATGTAAAAACACAATGGGCATTGAAGTAAGGTCTGCACTTTTAGCTATTTTAAAAAGTGTGGCCATGAACATAATAAAATGTTGTTGGTGATTATATACTTGCATTTTTGTTGGGTATATACCTAGGAGTGAAATTGCTAGGTCAGAGTATATATATATATGTTCAGCTGTAATACATAATTCCAAAAGCTGTCCAAAGTTGATTTCTGTAATATGTATTCCCACCAATAGTGTGTGGGAGTCCCAATTATTCCACATCCTTGACAACATATTTCTTTGTCTTTCATTTTAGCCATTCTGTAGTGATACCTTACTGTGGTTTTAGTTTGAATTTCTCTGTAGACTAAAGAAGTTGAATGCATTTTAATATGTGTTTTGTTCACTAGGATGTCTTCTTTTGGGGAGCGTCTGATTAAGCTTTTGACAATTTTTCTTGTTTATTTGTAGAAATTCTTTGTTTTGAATATTAGTCCTTTTTCATATATATTTATTGGAAATCTCTTCTACCATTTGGATTATATATTTTTTTAAGATTTTATTTATTTATTTTTAGAGGGGAAGGGAAGGAGAGAGGGAGAGAGAAATATCAATGCATGGTTGCTTCTCGTGGGTCCCCTACTGAGAACTGGCCTGCAACCTAGGCATGTGCCCTGACTGGGAATCGAACTGCAGTTATTTGGTCCTCGGGCCCGCGCTCAATCCACTGAGCTAAACCAGCCAGGGCTTGGATTATATTTTTTAACCCCACAATGGTTTGGGGGCAACTTTGCCCATAAAGTCCCCCTATCCGCCACAGATGACAGTGAAATTACCATGACAGGATCTGCTTGGAAAGGAAAGGCGGCCAATCCCTCAAAGGGGAAGGGCCTAGAGCCCCTTCTTCAAGGGGCTTTCATTGAGTTCGTTTGCACGAGAATATAGGCAAGGATCAAACAATAGATAGCATTCCAAAAACCATGAGGGCTTATTCTCAGTCAGGGTCATATAGCTAAAGAGCCATAAAACTTTGAGGAACAAACTTCTTGCTTGGATCCTTATCATTTAAATGAGAGCATTCTAAACAAAGCAGGTTTCACAGGATTTTTACATATTCTTCCTTAGGCCTGATCACCTGGGGAACCCGCCCTTTCCAGCACAGGGTTGCACCACCTTCCCCATCATAGGTTTTTAGGCATGAGTGGATTAAAGCCAGGAAGCACTTCCAAATGGAAATGGGGACTTGGGCTGTGTCAGAATAGCCGGGGGTGGGGAGGCGAGGGTCTATCACTCCCTCTTTGTCGCAGCCCCCTGAGTCCTTCCATGATGGCCTCCCAAGTGATCGTGTCTGGCATAGGTTGCCCCTTGATGTGAGGAGTCTTACCGGTCATGGACATCGACCATGCTTTAGGGGTTGGGGGAGGAAGCAGAGGCAGCGTTTGCTACCAGATGCAAGCTTTGTCTCTTTGTGGCTTGCATTCCAGAGGTCACTCACTCATCCCTAGCCACAGGGGCTAGTTACAATTCCTGAAACCAGGCAGAGTGGTTCCCAACACAATGGTATTTTCTAATAAACAGAAACTTTAAATTTTAAAATGGTACTGTTAAATTATAAAAAAAGTTTTATTAAATTTTGTTTCCTGTTTAAGAGATTATCTATCTTAGTTCATAAATATGCTCCCCATTGTGTAATTCTATACCTTTATTGGTTTATATTTCACATTTAGAACTGCAATCTATCCAGAATTTTGTTTCTAGTATGAGACAGGGAGAGGTCAAAATTCACAAATACATACATATATATAGCAAAAGTAGGTTTACAGTTGTGAGTACATGAAACAGTTTATTCTTATATTATTATTCATTAATCATTATATTCATTTGTATTATAATTGTAAATCAACTTATGCCCACCTCTGTATATATAGTACATATAAACTCTAAATTGATCCAGCACTACTATGTATTGAAAAATATTTCCTCTCTCCACTTCACTGAATTATCGTATTTGTCATACATCAGCTGACTATATGTGGATTTTTCTGGAAACACCTTTTTTCTGTATGCTGGTTCTTATTCAAATACCACAGTTTTTGTTATTGTAGCTTTTAATGGATATTGGCATCTGCCCTCCAGTTTTCTCCTTTTTAAAGACTGTCTTAGAATTTTTTAGTTCATAGTATTTCCATGTTAACTTTATAATTATCTTTTCAATTGTTTGAAAAAGCAATAAAGTGCTAGCATTTTTATTGAACTGAAATGCATATATAGATGAGTTTGGGGATGATGGACCACTTTACAAAACTGCATCTTCTGACCCATGACTATGTTATATATCATTATTTATTTAGATCTTACTTACTTTCTTTACAAATGTCTTGCATTGTTTAGTGTCAATGTTTCAAACTTCTTGATGAGATTTATTCCTAGTATTTGATATTTTTGATACTGTTGTATATTATATACTTTTTAAGTTTTTATTTTCTTTAATACAGCTGTAATACAGAAATATAGTCGAACTATGTACATGACCTTGAATTTAGCAATCTTGTTAAATTTACTGGTCATTTAGATTCTTTTGGATTTTTTAGTTCCACAATCACATCATTTGCAAATAATGATACATGTCTTTCATTCTTTTCATCCTCCTTAGTTTTCCTTCTGCCTTAATTTTCCTGACTAGGCATTACACTATACTGTTGAACAGAAGTGGTAATAGCAGGCAGGCATCCTTTTCTTGTCCCCAATTTCACAAGAAATGTTTTTAATATTTTATGAATATCGTATTAGTTACAGATTTTGGACAATTTTAAAATCACATTAAAGAAGTTACTTCTATTTTCGGTTTTGCTGAAATTTGTTTTTTAGGTCACATAAATCACATATCTTGATCAGGAGTCGGCAAGCTGTAGACCAATGGCTGATTGACTCTTTAAGAAAAAAATTGACAATCTCTGATGTAGATGATCAGATACTTTTTTACTTTTTGTCTTAGCACAGAAGTCCACTGACAAATTGGAATGGTAAACCAGTCTTGCATATATAAAGTAAACCAAATAAGTCCCAATTGGCCATTATTATTATTATTACCCTTCCCACATCAAATGTAGTTCCTACTCTGAATTCTTCCACCACAAATTAATTTCACATGTCCTAGAACTTCATAGAAATGATAATAAAATACATGCATTCATGTGAGTCTCACTTGTTTCATTTAGTATATTTTTTGAGATTCATCCATGTTGTTAGATATGAAAGTAGTTCATTCCTTTATATTGCTAAATTGTATTCCATTGAGTAAATACACTACCAGTTTGTTCATCCGTTTTTCAGTCAACAGATATTTAGTTATGAAAAAATTTGTTATGAACATTCTGATATGACTTTTCATATACATATGTTTTCATTACTTTTGAGTAAACAGTAAAAAGTGGAATTGCTCTTTCATAGTGTACCTGTATATTTAACTTTATAAGAAACTGCCAGAGTAATTTTTCAAATGATTTTACTACTTCATACTTATACCTATAAAATATGAGAGATCTGGGAATTTCCCATCCCCACCAGTATTTGAAACAATCATATTATTTTATTTTAGCCATTATAGTGAATATATAATGGCAGGTATCTAGTTATAATTTTAAATTGTATCTCTGATGATTTAATGATGTTGAGCACTTTCATATTTTACTGGACACTGTATATATTATATTCATAAATAGCTGCTTGACTTTTGCTCACTAACAAGTTTTTAAAGCATTATCCATAAAAAAATGAGTTGTCTTTTTATTCTTGAGTTAGAGGAATCTCTACATATTCTGGATAGATCCTTTGTCAGACATGCGGCTTCTATTTAATTTCTTTAATAATAAAAGTGTATTATGTTGAACAGAGCTTTTTATTTTGATAAAGTTCAACTTATCTACTTTTATTTTATTTTATGGTTGATGCTTTTTCTGTCCTGTTAAAAGAACCTTTGCCTACACCAAGGTTAAAATAGTTTATTTTCTACCAAGAGTTTTAGTTTCAGAATTTATACTTAAATTAAAATCTAGCACTCATTTATGATAAAAAAAACCTCTCAGCAAAGTGGGGATAGAGAGTACATACCTAAACATAATAAAGGCTGTATATGAAGAACCCACTGCTAGCATCATACTCAACAGGCAGAAACTTCAAGGACTCCCCTTAAGATTGGGAACAAGACAAAGGTGTCCACTTTCACATCTCTTATTCAACATAGTACTGGAAGTCCTAGCCACAGCAATCAGACAAGAAGAAAAAGTAAAAGATATCCAAACTTGAAAGGAAGAAGTAAAACTGTCTTATTTGTGGATGACATGATACTATATACAGAATTCCAAAGACTCCATCAAGAAACTACTAGGACTGAAAAATGAATTTAGCAAAGTACCAAGATACAAAATTAATGCCCATAAATCAGTCACATTTTTATATGCCAATAGTGAACTAGCAGAAAAGGAATTTTTTTAAAAATCCCATTTACAGTTACTTCAAAAAGAATAAACTACTTAGGAATAACTCTAACCAAGGATGTAAAAGACCTGCACTTAGAAAATTACAAGACATTGAAGAAAGAAACTGAAGAAGATACAAATAAGTGGAAGTACATACTGTGCTCATGGATAGGAAGAATTAACATCATTAAAATGTCCATACTACCCAAAGCAATCTATAGATTCAATGCAATAAATATTAATATTCCAATGATGTATTTTACAGGACTAGAACAAATATTTCAAAAAATTTATATGGACCCATCAGTAAATGAGTGGATCAAAAAACTGTGGTACATCATTTACACAATGGAATTCTATGCTGCAGAAAGGAAGAAGGAGCTCCTACCCTTTGCAACATCATAGATGGAACTGGAAAGCATTATGCTGAGCGAAATAAGCCAGGCAGTGAAAGACAAATACCATATGATATCACCTTTAACAGGAATCTAAACAACAAACCAAACGAGCAAGCAAAATGTAACCAAAGACACTGAAATACAGAACACGCTGACAGGGTCCAGAGGGTAGAGGGGAGAGAATCACAGGGGAAAAGGGGATGGACTCACATGAATAAGTATGAAGGACACATGCACAATAACTAAGGTGGGGGGCAGAGATGGGAGGGAGGTGGGGAGCACTGGGGAGGGGGGCAGGGCTGGGAATACAAGAAAGAAAATTGTACTTGAACAAAAGTTAAATAAAAAAAAGAAAAAAAACAAAACTGGTACATTTACACAGTGGAGTACTATACATCAGAAAGAAAAAAATCCTCCTACTTTTCATGAAAGCATGGATGGAACTAGAGCATATTATACTAAGTAAAATAAGCCAAGCATCAAAAGGAAAATACCATATGATCTCACCTATAAGAGAAACCTAATGAGCAAAACAAATGAGTAAATTAGAACCAGAGGTATGAAAACAAGGAATAGATTGACAGCAACCAGAGGAGAGGGAGGAGGGAGATAAGAGAGAAAAGAAGGGGAAGGGACTAGTCAAGGAACAGGTATAAATAACCTAGGCACATGTACAACAGGGTGGGGATTGACTGTGGGAGCAGGGGTGGGGTGGAGGGGCAATGTTGAAAAAATTGGGACAACTGCAATGGAGAAACAAAAAATATATATGAAACCACAAAAAGCCCCACATAACAACAATGATCATAAGAAAGAAAAAGTTGGAGAAATCACCTAATATCAAAATATACTATAAGGTCATAATAATCAAAACAGCTTTGTACTGACATAATAACAGGTACATAGACCAATGGAATGGAATAGAGAGCCTAGAAATAAACCCACACTTTTATAGTCAATTAATATTCAACAGAGGAAGCAAGCATATATAAAGGGCTAAAAATCGTTTATTCAAAAAATGGTCTTGGGAAAATTGGATAGATGCATGTAGAAAAAATGAAACTAGACCACAAGAATAAATTCAAAGTGGATCAAACTGAAATGTTAGACCCAAACCCATAAAAATTCTAGAAGAAAACATAGGCAGCGAAATCTTGGACATTGAGCATAGCAATTTTTAAAAATAGATGTATCTCCCCTTTTCTTTTGTTTCCTCCAGGCAAAAGAAGCAAAAGAAAAAAAATAAACAAATGGTACTATATCAAACTAAAAATGTTTTGCATGGCAAAGGAAATAATTAACAAAATAAAAAGATAACCCACAAAATGGGAGAACATATTTGCCAATACTTCTGATAAGGGGTTAACATCCAAAATTTATAAAGTACTCACAAAACTCAACACCAAAAAAAAAGCACAACCTAATTAAAAAATGGGCAAAGGACCTGAATAGATACTTCTCCAAAGAGAGCATACAGATGGCCAACAGACATATGAAAAGATGCTCACTGTCACTAGTCATCGGATAAATGCAAAGTAAAACCACAATGAGATACCATCTCACACCTGTCGGAATGGCCATCATCAATAAATCAACAAACAACAAGTAATGGCAGGGTTGGGAGTGCAGCAGGGAGAAAGGGGACCCTTTTTTACTGTTGAGGGGAAGGCATGTTGGTGCAGCCACTGTGGAAAACAGAGTGGAATTTACTCCAAAAATTAAAAATGGAGCTGCCTTTTGACCCAGCAATCCCGTTTCTGGGAATATATCTGAAGGAACCCCAAAACACTAATTTGGAAGGACACAGCACCCCTATGTTCATTGCAGCATCACTTACAATTGCTAAGATATGGAAGCAGCCTAAGTGTCCATCGATAGACAAGTGGATAAAACAAGTATGAGACATCTACATAATGGAATACTACTCAGCCATAAAAATGTTTGCCTTTTGCAACGGTATGGATGGATCTGGAGAACATTATGCTAAGTGAAATAAGACAGTCAGAGAAAGACAAATACTATACAATTTCATTCATATCTGTAATCTAATGAACAAATTGAGTGAATAAGCAGAACGGAGACAGACTCATAGATAGAGAAGTAGATAACACCTAGTGAAGGAGGGAAGTTAGAGGGAGGAGGGATTGAGCAAAAGAAAGAAGGACTCGTGGACATGGACAATAGTGTGGTGACTACTGGGGGGGGCATGTAGGAGAACTAAATGGTAATGGAAAAAATACAGTAAAGATTAAATTTAAAATAAGAGTTTTAATTTTAGAATTTATAGTTAAGTTAATCATCTGCTTTGACTTTTTGCATATAGCATGAAGCATGGATCAAGGTTAACTTTTTTCCATACAGATATCCAGTTGTTTTAGCATTATTAATTGAAAATAATATTCCTTTTGCCATTGAACTGCCTTGGCATTTTTTAAGATCAGTTGATTATTCAAGTGTGGATCTATATCTGGGCTCTATTTTCTTATACATTGGACCATTTGCTAGTGTTATAAGTCCCTGAGACTCTATTCATTTTCTATCAGTTGTCTTCCTAACTGATTTTCCCATTGGATAATTTCTATGAATTTTCTTCAAGTTAATTGATATTTTCTTTTTTGGTATCTAATCTATATTAGAGCCCATCTAGTAAGTTTTAAAACTTCAGATATCATATTTTTTTCATTCTAAAATCTCTACTTGTTTTTTAAAAGATTTTTTATTTGTAATTGAGACTTCCTGTTAGTTCCTTTCATTGTGTTTAAATTTTGCTTTGTATCCTTAAAGATATCTGTCTCAACATATCAGTTTGCCAGTAAATCATCTCTGTCACATCTGAGTCTCTGTTATAAATTCATTTTTTGCTTGGTTGTAGTCTACCTTTTCCTGCTTCTTCATGTGTCTAATAATTGGGTGCTGGACAATTTGGTTTTGTTCTGTGAAAGTGGTTGAACTTTGTTATGCAGATAATTAATTTACTTGTGTATCAGCTTGATCCCTAGAGGGCTGTTTATAAACTCCATATGCAAGATCTGTTCTAAGGCTAGAATGCCCTACTGATTAGATTTGCTCTTTTGGGGGTGTTGCCTGAATGTCTGAGGATTCCTTGAGGTCCCTTTATTCTAGCTAGGAGGAACCCCAACATCTTCTAGAATGTGCAGACTCTGGCATCTTCATTCGGCTCATAACATTTCTTGGTCTTACAGAATCTTAACTTGTGCTTTCACAGTTTAGTCTTTGGTCAGATATTCTAGGGAACCAAGTTCAGATTTCTGAAATTCCTTGTCTTTGCATCTCTCTCCTCTTCCCTGCACTTCATAGTTTACCCTTTCAGAAGCTATTATTCTTATTTTATTATAAATAATAATAAATAATAATAAAATTGTATTGGATTCCATTGTGATTTTTCTTTATTGGTTGTTTTAAATAAAATTAGATTCCCTGTACTTTCAGAATGTAGTAATGTATCAGGGTAACTTTTCTGGTCATATGGCTTTAGGACTCACTTTTTACTTTTTCCAGAAATAGCCTCTTACTTTCTAAAGTCTGTTGTCTCTCCTTCTCCTTCTCACTCTTATCTAGACCTTCTTTTTCCTGTGAGTCATTCTAATGAATTCTTGAAACTAAGTGGTATAGTGGGAACCATTAACTTTGTAGTCAGCTCATCAGAAGTGAGGGTGGCTTGAAGATTGCCAACTTGTGTCTGGTGTACAAAGTGAGGACATTCTTGAGGAGGACCGTGCCTTCCACCAGTGAAGTTGACCCAGCTTCCAAGCCAGCAATATCATGGCTTTTGATGAGTAAGGTTGGGAAATACTATATTATACAAATAAACATGTATTTGTTATGGAGTAATATGATGTGCACACTGAAATGACATCTTGTTATTAGAAATAGAAATATCCAAAGAGAGAAAATTAAACATAGGAATTAGGGTAAGATTTGTTACTAATTCCTATTACCCATAGGAATTAGGGTAAGATTTATTACTAGTTGATGGCATTATTGCTATAATTTTTTTAAATTTATCTTTAGAGGGAAAGGGAAGGAGAGAAGGAGAGAAATATCAATGTATGGTTGCCTCTCATGAGTCCCCTTCTGGGAACTGGCCTGCAACCCAGGCATGTGCCCTGACTGGGAATCGAACCACGATCGTGTGGTTCGCAGGCCCGCACTCAATCCACTGAGCTATGCCAGCCAGGGCTATTGCTATAATTTTAAAATGCTAAAAATCTTCCCTGCTAGTCATCCTCACAGGGTTCATGACGCATGTCTAACAATGAATATCAACAGAAAAATCAGAATCAGATGACAATCAGCTACAACCCTAACGCACCTCTGAGGGAGATGAGAGGGTCACTGGCTCCCTAACTACATAGCTACCTGGAAAGAGGATGAGAGAGGAGACGATAACCAGGGAGGCAGAGCTTGTCCAGCTCTTCCTGGCACGTAGAGTAAAGAAGGAGAACGTATGAAAGTGAAAGGATAAACATACCCTGCACCAGTGTATTTTAAATTACAAATAACCTGACTACTGGTATTTATAACTAGTATTTGTTTTGGTCCACTGAGTTATGTTGTATTCTGAATAGAGTCTTCTTTCCTCTCTTTGGCAAGTGTGGTAGGCCATGTCAGACCTACTACAATGGAAATTCAAGGAGGCTCAATGATATAGCAAGAGCATCAACATGGAAGCATATGCTCCAGCACAGAGTAGGTTTTCCTTCTACTCAGCCCAAGTAATAGAAAAGCCACAACCAGTGGGTCTATGCACTCCAGCAGATTTTATTTCACTCTGGGCCACAGGGATCACCAAACTTCGGGTATACCCCCATGAAAAATAGCAGGAGGTATTAGAGGCATGTCAACTCATTTTCATTTTTCATCGCATATGATTTTGCAATCCATAAATTTATTCTGGTTTGATGATTTACAGGAGAAAGTCACTTTGGATTAAGTTTAAGTTGTCATTATCATCACTATTTGAACTTATTCGGATTGAGAGCTCTAAGTTGCTACTAACGATGTTGATGGCTGTGGCTGTGGTGTGTGACTGCATGATTTTCAGGAAAGTCATTTTATTTGCTCTGATACACTGCACTTAACATGGGGTTTATCTTTCTATTCCATCCAAGAGTGTTTTTGGTTTTAGTCTTAGGATTGATTATGTTTTGCAACCTCTTAAAGGAGTAGGGATATGTACAGAAAAAGAAAGGAAGGAAGTGGGAAGCAAGGAAGACCAGTACTAGATAAGGCAATGATGTGAAGTTTTTATTAAAACTCTTCTAATATTTTGTTACATATGCCACTCCAGGACTCTCTCCCTTGCTTCTCCACTGTTCCCTTCCCACTCCCCTATGGCTATTGTTAGATTGTTCTTAATTTCAGTGACTCTGATTATATTTTGTTTGCTTTTTTATTTTGTTGATTATGTTCCAGTTAAAGGTGAGATCATATGGTATTTGTCTTTCACCACCTGGCTTATTTCACTCAGCATAATGCTCTCCACTTCCATCCATGCTGTTGCAAAGGGTAGGTGCTCCTTCTTTCTCTCCTCAGCATTCACTTTTATCACTACCAGTCTGAATAATACAAAGATGAGGACACCCACTTGGTTTGTAACTCTCAAGATTTGGTCATATTACTGAGTTTTATTAGGCTTTTGTTGACTTACTAGCATGGTTTCTGGGGTGTTAGTATAAGATTAGGCACTGTTTTTATTAGATTTTCTATTCTGCTCATGATCCTTAAGTTTTCTTATAACTCTAATATTTCAATTGAAGGAGATGGACTTGAAGACTAACAACAACAATAGCTTCAGCCTCTGAAACTCTCCAGAGACAAATATTTCTGTATTACTTTGTGAGGAAAACTCTTCTGTTGGTGGGCATCTTCAATTAGAAAAAGTTATTCCCTATGTTAATATTGGCCTTTTCAAACTTACATTCAGAACAGTGTGTAATAGATATACTTCCTTTTCCAGAGGGCCAGATTTAAATATATAGACAGCCATGTTCTCTTTATTTCAGGCACTGTGAACATGTCCAATAACTCTGTATATTTCTTTGTGTTGTAGGACTTAGCAATTTATAGATATGATCCAGGCAACTTCATAATAATGCAAAGAGGTAACTGAGGCCCATACCAGTTGATGAGGAAAAAAATCTGCTTTAAATTTCATTTAACAAATGTAGAAGGAAAGACAGAACTTGAGAAACATCATTTCACAAACTTTAGCTAACTTATCAATTCAGACATGATTTATCAGAGTAAAAATCCTTAGGTTAATAGAGAATGGGAATCTGGACATTCATTTGATCCAAAGTAATACCACATAGAATAATTTCTAATCACAAGAGGTTAAATAAGATTGCACAATATAGGGTTCAGACTGCTGTCACTCCAGTGAAGGTCAATTTTAGCAAATTAATAGTAGGTGAATTCAAAGTTCTGTGTCTTCTGATGTGCTACAACAGGTGTGAAGTACACAACATCACCTGTGATGTTCTGTCCATGGTGTTTCCCTCGAACTCACGAAGCCTTTAAAGGGGGTGTATCTAGACAAATCCAAAAAGGCAGAATATTCTGGAGGTCAACTAGCCTTTTGTCTTCAATAGTCATAAAAAGGGTGCTATACTATATAGATTTAAAAAAACTTAAGGGATGTAAAAACATATTTCAGAAGATGTGCACTAAAGCATAACTGTCAATTTCTGAAAGGTGGGATGTGATTTTTTTCTTTGTATTTTCTATTTTTTCTACAATGTTTATTGTGTACTGTCTCTATTATAATAAAATATGTTTATTTTTTATTGGTTCAAGTTGTCTCCCTCGCCTTCATTCCCCCCACCCCAGCCAACCCCACTTCCCACCCTTGATCCTATCCCCCCTTTGGTTTTGTCCATATGTCCTTTATACATATTCCTGAAAACCCTTCCCCATTTACCCCCATTAGCCCCTCCTACCTCAGCTCTGGTTACTGCCAGTTTGTTCTTAATTTCCATGTCTCTGGTTATATTTTGCTTCCTTGTTTGTTTTGTTGATTAGGTTCCACGTATAGGTGAGATCATATGGTATTTGTCTTTCACTGCTTGGCTTATTGTTTAAAATTTGATATTCAACCTGACTAAATGGCTTGCTCAGTCCATATGAGATGTTTTCCAGACTTCTGCCATGCTTGCCATTCTTCCCTGGTTAACTTCTTATTTGCTATTGTCCCTTTTGAAATATGATACCCATTATTAGGCAATATTCCTGAGATGTAATCTTTTGGTGCAAAGTAGAACTTCTGATTCAACCACTTTATTAAGGCAATTGAAGACTACAGAGCCTTTCTGGAAAATCAGTCATCTTATTTACTTTGTAGGATAGTCTAGTCCACAGACTATTTAGAGTACAGAGCAGCTATTTAGAATAGACTATTTTGAAGAAAAATCTACTATTCAGAATAGAGGTTAAGAGAATAGGTTCTGGAGATCTTGGGGAAAATTAATTTCACTAAGCCTCAGTTTTCTCATCTATAAAGTGAATAAAATACTAGGCCCTATTTCACAGGTTGTTATGAAGGCTAAATAAGATAACATAGCAAAAGAGTTGATTCACAGCATATAATCGACAAATTTGAGTTAATATTATAATTACTATTGTGGTCACATAAAAATCTCAGCATAAGATAATATCATTTAGATTTTCTCCAATACTCAAAACTGCTCTGATCAAAAGTGATGTATTTGGCCAGCTTTCTCATGCAAATATCTTTTAATCAAAAGAATTGGACCCTATGAGTAATTTTCTTCATCTGACAATAAGCATATCACTAGATTCCCATTTTACTTGTGCTGTGAATTCCTCCATTAACTCACCAATGTTGGATCCTTTGAATGCTGAGGACCAATACAGCCCAGAAAGCACTCATTTGAATGGGAGTAACCCCAAGATATCAAGGAAAACTTTAGGGGCCTGTCACGTGCACTGACACTCTTTGAGAATACACAAACTTCAATGAGATGCCTGGATGATGGAATGCTCTGAGGGTCTCATCAGAGCCACGCCATTTCCTCTGTGTGGTTTTAATACACTCACAATTAGCAACTGAAATCATGGTCCTAAAGACACAGGAGACAAAATCTCAGAACTTTTTAGAGCATTTTTAGAGCATCTATTAAAGTGCAGAAATAAGTGAGAATCTTAAGTTTTAAAATAATTAATGGCCCTCCAAACTCCAAATAATTAACCCAGGATCAGAAAAGTTAGGAGAAGCTAAATTACTTCAAAGTAAATAATTTTCTTGGAGTTTTTATATCAGATATTCTAGTGATTTCAATGGAATCACTAATTTTGTTGTATGTTAATTAGATTTCTTTCCACTGCTAGATACAGAAACTCGTGATTTAAATAATAATGAAATGTATTGAAAGTGTAACTGGAAGTCCATAACTAGGGCAGACTTCAGAGTTGGCTTAATCTGGCAGTGCCAGCTTTCGGTCCCAGAGGTCGCCGTCCTGTTGGCTCTGCCCCCTCCTCTTTTTGCCTGCGTGAAATGGCAGCCCCAGCTTTACCTATGCATAACCTCCTCCCATGTTTCTTACTTAAAGGTAAGTAAACATTTCCCAGAAACTCCCAACCAGTTCCCCTTGACCTCCCAGGCCAGTATGGTGTCTCAGCTCCCATTTCTGAACCAATCGTTAACCAGGGAGTAGGATTACGTCTGAAACACATGGCATCAGGTAAGGGAGCTGTAGGCTTACGCGTGAAATCTGGGTACTCCTGGTAGGAGAGAGTGATCAGTCTGGGTGGGTAATGAACAAGGAGTAATGAAAAACAGTTCAAGGATGGATGAAGCAGGGAATTCTTTTAATATCAGAAAATTAGTTTTCCATGTTAATAAAATTTGGCTTTTAAATAATCATGAAGGAAAAGAATCCAAACCTTTTCCCATCTGGTTTTCCCCTTTGCTGAAATGACAATAATACTTTGCATGGAACTAACAGTATTTTTATGTAGCCTATCTCTAGCCAGGTTTTAGAATTCTCAAATGGCTCTGAGCACTTTCAAAATGTTTGAAGTTTTGAAAAACCTAAGTGATAATTTCCCTTAATTTTTAGAACATCAAATTTTTTAAAATGGAGATGCAATCTGTATATAATAACCTAGACTTCAAAATGTTGTTATGTAACAGCTATTTGATGTTTGACAAGTTTTGACACTCCTTAATGAGCTTGTTTATATCTTTAATCTTAGAATTAAATTTACCAAGTATAAATCTGAGCATCAAGTATGATTTTATTCTTGAAGAGGTAGAGTGGTGTCTAAATTCAGCAAGACATTTTTTTAAATTTTCTTAAAGTGAAAACAGATCTATATTCCTTAATTTCAACCTAAGTACTTTTTCTTTGGCTTCATTCTTTTCAACCAAATTAGCAACCACTCTCCTATGTCTAGGGACTTCTAAGCTATAGTTTGTGGTGAAAAGTTTAGTGACCTGAAATTAGGAATGCTGTGTATGTGTCAAGCTAGTTATAAGGTCCTAGGAAAGCCATCTCCACTCTCCAAATCACGATGTTCTCCTCAGGTCATTGGACTCCATGAATCATTCATTTACTCATTTAATGCAAATTTATTGACTGCCTATCGTGGTCTTGGGAATTAAGAAAATATAGAAGACCTGACCCCTGGCTTTCAAGGAGTTCACAGAAAAGTGGCACCAGCTGACGCACAACATAAAGGCCTTTTTATAAAGGTTAAATGCATGGATGGAACTGGAGAGCATTGTGCCAAGTGAAGTAAGCCAGGTGGTGAAAGACAAATACCATATGATCTCACCTATAGGCGAACCTAATCAACAAAACAAATAAGAGAGCAAAAGAGAACTAGAGACACGGAAATAAGGAACAAACTGACAGTACCCAGAGGGGAGGGGCATAGCAGGGTAACAAAGAGGAAGGGCCAAGTTGAGGAACATGTTTAAAGGACCCACAGACAAGACAATGGGTGGGGTAGAATTGAATGTGGAAGGCGGGGGGTTGGGTAGGGCAGTGGAGAGTAATCGAGGAAAAATGGGGACAACTGTAACTGAACAACAATAAAACACACACACCAAAAAGGGAAGGGTTAAATGATGGAGATGTAAACGGCGTATTTTGAAATTACCTAAAAGGGATCCTTAAGTCACCTTAAGTCTGGAGATGAATGGAGGAAAAGTTTTCTTGTTAATGATGGATGATATTTGAGCTGAATATTTAAGGATGATTAGCATTAGCCAGGCAAAGGGAGGTTGGGGAGGAGGGGAACACGTTCAGACAGAAAACACAGTGTGGTTAAAAGCATGAAGCGAAGACACAGCCTGGTGGAAAGGGCTATTACAAGCAACTCATGTTACTGGAGAAACAGCTGTGAAGCAGGGAATGGGAGAAGGCAGGGCAGAGAGGTGCGCAGGCAGGCCTCCCTGCAGGGGCTGGAGTCTTTTTTTTTTTTTAAGATTTTATTTATTTATTTTTAGACAGTGAGGAAGGGAAGGAGAAAGAGAGGGAATGAAACATCAATGCATGGTTGCCTCTTGCACCCTGCTACTGGGGAACTGGTCCTCAATGCAGGCATGTGCCCCAACTGGGAATTGAACCCGTGACACTTTGGTTCCCAGGCCCACGCTCAATCCACTGAGCTACACCAGAGTCTTTAGAAGGTGTTATTTAAGAGTTAGACGGAAACACGTCAGAGTGCTCTAACATCTTACTCTAACCTTCTTTAATTCTACAGATGGCTTCTGTTTGGAACATTTAAAATGATCTGAAGAAAGTGATCTGTAGTTCATGCTGCAATTTTCCACCTTGCCCACCTCACTAGCACCACACCTTCATCTGCGTGGCACTAGGATGCTCATTCAAGTCAAGCTTCTTTGTCTTACTCGGCTGACCCAAACTAGTTGTGTAGCTATTTTGTTTCAAGAAATGTGATTGTAAATTACTAACGTGTTTGTGAAAGGAGTTTAGCAAAACCCCCACTATTACCCTGCCTCATGCCACCCTCTGTTTAATTTTCTTCCCACTTTCTTAAAGTTAGCTGTTTCCCCACATAACACAACCTTACGAACTAGCAGAGTAACCTGTTGCCTTTGCACTCTCTGATACATACGAAATTATGGGTATTAAAAGCAATTTTCCTCCTTTTCCACTTTTGGCTTTCCTCCTCCTCCATTTTCACTTAGAAAAGTCTATTAAGATGCAAATTCTAGAAGTGGGACTCATTAAGCTGTTATTAAATAATGGCAGCATGAATTAGTTGACTATTAGGTGCCCCTTCAGAAAGGGAATGTGCTTTTGCCTCCTGGGATCTAGTGGACAGAGGTGAAGAAAGGCCTGGAAGTCTGAGAAGGAAGGACCAAGCTAAGCTTTGCCTTTTCACTGCAGAGAACCATTTTCAGCCCGTATGGCTTTTCTAGTAAAGCAACGTGGGGTTAAGAAGTGCCTAATGCTCGGAACGAAATAGCAGAACAGTCTATTATTCAAAAGGGGAGGTGTTAAAGAGAAAGCCACAGACCTAAAATAATGTCATTTGTGCTAAAGCCCGACATACCAAATCTAGATTTAACTCCCAACCTAATTGCTATTTCAATATTTTCTGGAATTTTATGGTCAAGCACAAGTAATGTCATCTGTCACTTGGGCCCTCTCCATCCCCCACAGAGAGAAGAGGCAGTCTTCATGACAAAAACCAACAAATGAACAACAACAACAAAACCCTCTAGCCATTCCCTTCCCCCTTCAGAAGAGGGAGTCCTGGTCTAAAAATGATCCTCTCTTTTGCTAAGAGCTGCCTTGCCCCTCTTGTCTTTCTGTAAAACCTTCCAGTTTGTACAATTCCTGGGGAGTACCCTTGTAGTTGCTAGAAGACATGCTACCTGATTCATGAACTGCTTAATAAAGTCAATTAGCTCTTAACCTTAAGCTTTATTAGTTTGCATTTTGTTCCTTATCAGGAGTAAGCCCAAAGTTACTGAATAGAAATTCATTTCCTCGATACAAATACAAACAGTATTGTCTTAAACGACAGAAAGCTTGTTGTGCTGATGTGCTAACCTTTCTTAGGCATCATGTTAGGAAAAGTTATTTGCAGCTCACTATGAGGAGGAAACTAACCAGAAATTGGAGTATCTATGGTCATAGTCATCCTCGCTCATAGAATAAGTGTTTGCCCACCACCTAACACTCCCACTCTTTTGCATGAATGAATAGATAAGAGATTCCATAAGTCCTGGCCAAGAATGGACCACATTTCTCTCAGAATTTCCCAGGAGAAGAAGAGTCACTCAACATCTTAAGGAGAGTGCTGCATGGAGGTTTGAACAGAGAGAAGGTTGGGGGCAGTTTATAACGTACGAAGGCTGAAAGCAGGAGGAACATCTTCCTCATGAGGCTTAAATCTGGAAGTGCTGTCCTATAGGTTGTATAAAGTGATGATTAAGTCAGAGAAAATCCCTATGACCTCTAGGCTTTCTCCTTGCCCTATATGACTGGCTCATGGATGCCGTCTTCATTTTGTCTTTGAACTTGTGTTTGGTAAGAGAAGTGACAGTGTAGCATGAGCAGAGGAGAATGCACAATATGGCCATATGCATGTGTGCTGCCCGTTTCTGCTCCCCACCCCAGTCTAATGTTTAGGAAGCCCCATGAGCACGGAAGTCCTCTGGAATCGTGATGAGTTGGAATTCACTGAGATTCAAAGCAAGTACAAAGTAAGCTTCTTATGTCTATGTCTAAGTAAGCAGAGACTCTGATAGTTACAGAAGGCCAGGCTTTCTCTTTGAACTAGAACTTGCTTCAAATGCAGAAATAAGACAATGGCATTCTAAAGAACATGAACTACCAGGTACCATATCCTTTACCATTCCTGTTACGTCCCTGTATTAGCTAACCACTTATGCTAAAAATGATGTCAATTAGTCTTTCCTTACTCTTCAATAACTTGAAGGTAAAAGTGTTGGTAGAATGTGCACAGATCAAGAGATGAAATAAAAACAATAGTTTCAGGCAGTGATTCCCCTGTTCTAGTAAGAACAAAAGACATGCAAGTATGAGCTTTGAAATACAAACTGTGTAATTTCAATGATTCTACATACGAGTTCAATGCTCTTATATTTGCATTTAAAACTGGTATTGCACAATATAAGGGATAGTGAAATTTATACTGATAATTTAAAATTTTAATTTATCTTAATTTAGAACAAGTTTAAGTAGCAAACACCATGTCAATTTGAAAAGTCTTTTAAAAAAAGCTTTAAGTTTTAATACCATCAATGACACTCTTTTTCTGCTTTTTCAACAACAGGCCCCACATTTTTGGTTTTGTACTAGACTCCACAAATTACATAGTCAGCCCTGTGGCCCTACCTCTTGAGATCTACTGGAATTTGCAGTACAAAAAGAATTGTGTTTCTCAACAGAACATATTTGGTCTAGTGGGGACTTGCTTTCCAACACGGCTCAGATCACTGATCTCAATCGTCCTTTATATCACTATCAGAAACAGAGTGGGGAGAGTACGGCACTCCAATCCCTAGTCACAGGCATCGTAAACTATAGGGAGCAAATGAACTTCTAGGGAGATCCATGTGGCTTTAGAGACCATTCATGGAATTCCTTGATAACCTTCATAAATAAGCGAAGTACAACCTTAAAAAAAGACAGAAGGCCTAGACCCCCATTCATTTTTTTAAAGAATATATTTGACACATATCATTGTGTAAATTTAAGGTGTACAGTGTTAACTCAATGCCTCTATAGATTTTAATATTGCTATTATAACAATAGTTAGCACCATTATGAATTTACATAATTATCCTTTCTTCCAGTTCACTGTTCTTAACACTTGTGATTAACTGTCCCCAACAGTATGTAGGGTCCTACATATTTAATTCTAGATTTCACTAAAAACAAGCAAAGGCTCATCTGCAACAAAATTCATACTTCTAGCTTCTTGCCTCCAACTTTAAGAAACACTGTCTTTCTTAGTTAGGTTTTGGTTCACCTGCAAGTGACAGAAAGTAACCCTAAAACAGTGACTCCAGCAAGGTCAAATTCTTTCCTCTCTGAGTTATAAGTCTGGAAGTTAGTGGCTCAGGGCCAGTATGTGCTCTACCGTGAGAGCAATCCAGGTCCCTTCTCTCTCTTGCTTGGCTATCCACGACCTCTATTTTCAAGGCCACTTTGAGGTTCCAAGTGTCTGTAGCCATCAAGCCTGTCTGCAGAATATCAGAAAAACACAAAATGAAGGAGAAGGGAATATTCCTTCAAGAAAGTTCTAGAAATTGAGTACACCACTTCCACTTATATCCTACTAGCCTGCATTTAGACACATAGCTATATTAGATGCAAGACACTAGGAAATGCAATACTATGTTCTCAGCTAAAAATACAGGGTTCTGTTACCAAGAATATTAGGAGAATGGCAGCTGTAGGAACCCATCACTGTGACACATCATATTTTCAAGTCAGCCATAACCTCACCATTCTGAAAAGAGTTCCCATATTAGAAAATTCCTCTAGCACAGTATCTAATACACAACATAGGAGGTAATTAATGACTGTTGTTCAATTGGTTCACAAATTGAATCATTACACATTTATAAAGTTTCCTAATTTCCCTAAAGTTTATTCATATTGATTGATAACTCAGGAATATATGAAAAGAGTATAATGCAAATGTGATAAAAATATTAAAAAATAATCACACTCTATATTATTCATTTTATAATCTAGGCTTATTTTCTAATATCAGATATTCTTGAAGTACATTCTACCTGAAAATTAAAGACAAACTTGAATGTGCATGGAGTTTCTTTAGACAGCTTTTTAGGGAGCTTTTTAGAAGACTAATTTCTGGAATATACTCATTACTTATAACTATTAATATTATTGTTATTCATAGTTATGATTCAGAAAGTCTGGGGTGAGGTTCAGGAATCAGAATTTTCAGCAGGTGCCCAGTGTAATTACCATGAGAAACACTAGCATGAAACGTAGCCAATTGCATTGTGTTTATTTACCTGGAGCTTGCTCCTAGAAAGCCCAGCACAGGACTGAATATTTAAAGGTAGGATTATGAAGTCTAGAATATCATATTTCTACCTATATCTTCCATAAATTACTGCTAATGTCAAGCCCTTATTTTTGGACTTTCTTGTCTATTAGCTACTCCTTCTTATTCTTGCTTTATTCCTGTTATTTTTCATACAACATGCTCTGAAGTTCTTTACAGCAGGAGAAAAGATGCCAAAGAAGCCTCAGTGACCCACTTGGGGAAGTGCTGGGTTGGCAATGCAAAGGCAAGAGTGTGTGTGTGTTTGTGTATGTGTATAGATATGTGAGGTATGTGAGTGTGTGTGTATGTGTATATGTGAGACAGATATGGGGAGGAAGCTGGATTTAAGGGGGCCATAAGGACTCGGAAAGGCCTTTACATAGGAAATAAAGGTTGAGTGAATTTTTCAAAAGATGAGGGTGGAGGAACAAGTAGCTAGGTCAGAGAAGCAACTGGAACACAGCCACAGAAACAAGAAAAAGCCAGATTTTGTGAGTATGACCTCTTTGTAGGATGCAAGCACCTCAGTGTAGGTTGAATGTGGAGTGCGCACCAGGGCGTGGGTTAGTCTGGAGAGGTTGGAACCAGATCACACAGAGGCTTGATGCCATGCTCGTGAGGTAATGGGTGCCACTAGCGAGGTTCAAAAAAGTAACACTGTGAGGACTCTGGCCCTGAAAGACCACTTGAATGACATGTGGAGGATGTCTAGTTGTATGAAACAAGGGACCATTTCTGTGGCCTAGACCAGAAATGAAGAAAACCCCCTAAGCAAAGGCAGTTGCAAGGAGGGGTGAAGAGGAGGAAGTATGCAGAAGGATTTGGTTGTTATCGGAAGTTTAGGGAAACTGAGAAAGCAAGATTGACTTCCAAGTCACTTAACTAATAGAGAATCTAGAAAACAAACAGGAGACCCTTTAGTGACAGCTACGGCAATCGGGAATACAATTGAAACTTACTGTATTTGAGGCACCTACAGTACATCTAAGTGGTCATTGGTCACACAGGCATCTGTGGGTCTAGCCAGTACTCAAGAGAGACAGAGGCATAGGTGACCATTGTCTCCTAGTCTTAGGATCATCTCACATCAGTATGTTCTGGTAATTTAAAAAAAGCCTGTCTGATAAAGTGTCTTTAATAATGCATCAGTACAAATGTGAAGGTGACCTTTTATTTTGTTCTTGTGGATTCATTCTTAAGTCATCTGTATCATGCTCCAGCCTCACAAAGGGGGTACGGTCTAACTACTTGAAGGGTCACTGATACCAGCTCTAATTTCAGGCCCCTCTGCTTGGTATTGATTAGTGGTCTCGTCTCTCCCACCTAATGAAAATGTCACAACATACTCCAACAGTTAGGCCAGGAAAGGTTCTGAGACATAATTCCTATTCTGAGAGTGAAATGGGCCTGTTTAGAAGGGGTACTAAAATGAAAGAAATCCCCCAAACGCACAGCAAATTGGTCTTTCTGGTACCCTGGTTATTTAATTTACAGAAACTCTAGAGTTTGCAGTTCTTGAAGACAGGAATGTTTTTAAGGCAACAGTAAAACCTAGGACACTTTTTAAGGAGAGGCCCCATACATTACAGTGGGAATAGTATGGTATGCCTGTGAAGCTTACAATACACTTGGCTTGGCTTGGTGTTGAAAGTGACCAAAACTATTCAGGTTCAGAAGAGCATTCGGCAAAGCTGCTTTTCTGACTCTCTGCCTCTGCCCTCCCTGCTTCTGCTTCTGAGCAGATTGTAAGAGATTGGTGCCAACTCTACATTGCTTAATAATAATTCTCATTAGCATGCTGCCTTGGATGTGCATTGCAGAGCAAAATTTAGCTTCTCCTCAGTGTGAATCAGAAGAAGAGCCATGAAATGCTCAGAGTGAGCAAAGGGCTGGGAGACCTCACAAGAGGGGACACCCTTGGATGGACAAAGCATCGTCTCCATTCTTTCCCTGACATGAGGATGAGAGACAAAGATGAATTTTCACACCGAACTGGGAACCTTGTGTCCTTTCTGCTTTTTCACTTGCGGCCCCTGAGATTTCAGTCGTTTGTAGTCTCCTACTGCACAGTCTGATAAATTCCAAGTGTCCAGAGCCTGCTCAAGCCCAGGGCCCCCGTGGAGTGAATGCTACTAGCTCTGGTCTGTGCGTTTGACCACAGAGCCACAGGCCGTGTGGCCCTGCCGCTCCATGACTTTCCTGAAGTCGCTCACATTAGATTTCATTGTTAAAGTGAACGGAATGCTGTTTCTTCTCCTGCAGATGCCAGAGTGACTGAATGACACTCTGAGGAGACACATACAACCTTCCACATTCACAGCCTATTTAACAGGGGCCATACTTCCCACAAAGGCTTTCACATACCATCTGCTGTCACATGATACCACGTGCCAGGTCCTTATAAGAAATGTATTTGATCACCCAGTTTCTCACTTCTCCTTTAGAAACACCAAACTGAACAAGGCATTAAGTACATTTAACACTGAAGGAATTATGTGCATATCAAATGTAGTGAATTAAAAGGGAATTTTTATTGTAATCACTGGTTGCAAAATGGCAATCACACACCCTTATGAAAAATTTAGAGAAGGTATCATATTCAGTGGCTACCCGATATATTTTTAAATATCTTGCGAATTTACTTGCTGCCAGAACAAAAAAAATGTAGAAGGGGGAGTTCAAGGTGCTCTATGCTTCCATATGGTTTTCATTCTGCTGTTGGCATGCCATTGCTCTTGTCCGATCCCATGCTGAACCCAGTGGTAGAGAAGTGCCACATTGTAAAAGGGTGACCGAACACAAGCGGAAGAGGGAACTGGTGCAAAGTGTACCAGGAAACAAATGAGTTAGCACTTCCTGCCAGGTCTCATTCTTGAAGGATGGCACCTTCTTTGTTAATTGAAAAGAAATGTTAAATGGGGGAGATAGCAAAAACATAATAACATAAAAGGTTTCTGGCTCTTCTTTCTCTCTCCTCTTTCCTGACCTATGACAGCACACTGTAATGTCTCACAGTCTTGCATTTTCATGTATTATTCTGATACTGTCTGTAGGGAGCCTAGAACGGTCTGCCGGAGAGACAGTCATAATTGAAAGTTCTTTCAAGAGGATTTCTATCAGGTCTGCCGAGGGAATAGGAGCTCCACCTGCTGACTTTTTTATGTTTGCCGACTCCGAAAGAATGCAAAGCATAAAGAAATTGAATGGCAGTTATTTCTTTTATAATTTCTCAGTGGAAAATACTTTTCAAAATTATTGATAAGATGTAGCAGCCTAACAAGGGCTTTCAAGATGAAACTGCAATCTATAACTTGTTTTAACAGTGGGGATTATATTTGGCTTCCCTGAGCCAGTCTAAGTAATTACTTTAATTTGTAACAACATATAAATTCACAAGTTGTTGCCACCATGGCTCTCAGGGAGCACTTGACTTTTCAAACCCTGCGTTTCTCAGCCCTAAATTTGTACTATGCTGCTGGCCCACGAGTGTGTTGTTTTAAGAAGCTGTAGTCTCTCGTTGTGGATAGTTTGGAAGAAGTGCTAGGTGTGTTGGGTCTAAGGAATAAAGATAAGACCCTAGTGAAAACATTAAGTATTTTCAGTAGTATAGACACGATTTGACTATTTGCTGTCTGCATTTCAGAGAGAAGCTTTGCAGCTGTGTAATACCCGTATACAACCTTTAGCCATTCATTTGCCTTTTCTTGGTAAAAATTGCCACAAAGGAACATGGAATGTATCATCAATGCCTGGTTGCTCAGCTCTCAGGATGGTAAGGTCCTTGAAGGTGGTCACATTCCCTAGCTCCTTATGATCTCTATGTTGTGAGTTTCATTTCTTATCTAGATTTAATCCATTAACAAACAATAAGTTCATTACTTGCCAAATTCAAATGAAAAAAAAATGAAACCTTTATTTACGACTTGGGTTTTATGCTCACACATATTATTCTTATGTGTGAATCCCTTTTTGTGCTCATATGAGCAACTAGAAGTGGCAAGGGTATGCACACATACTCCAGGACCCCCTCAGACCCAACATCAGAATGGCCAGACGACTGCCATGGAGGTCTTAGTGAGTTGGGTTTTTGGTCTTCCTAACATAGTTCCCCATGACCCTTCCTCTAGTAACACACTGTGCCTCCCATGAGCTGCCACCGACTACTCCTTCAAGGGACACAGGCCTCGGACCTGGCCCCATCCTTCTGTCCCAGTCAGAGTTCTTTCCTGGGATTAACACAAGGACAGTGGGAGGAAGATGTTATTGTTTGGAATTGCCAAACTCTAGGGCTTGTGGTCATGATCTCTGCCTTGTGGCGACACCCTGGCTGAACCGGGCAGAACCAGCCCGTCCTCAAAGCAAAGCCCAGACTGGCAGAGACGAGAGCTGCAGCAAGAGAGGAGGAGCTGTAGCAACGTGGACTTTCCAATCCCTGTCCCCGGAGGCCCGGGATCCTCACAGCCCTTCCTTTGTTTCTGTGGGCTACCCCCTGTCTCCCCGTGAATGCTATTTCTGGCTTACGTGGCTGGCTGTGAGATGAACTTTCTTCATCACCCAAAGAGGCCTGACTCCCTCCACCCAACAGAAATGAGAGTGATGCGGCTGATGGTTAAATACCTATGGGGAGGTAAAGAGGCCTCGTTTTCTCTACTGAGATCAGAATGACAAAGGATGGAGAAAGAGGGACAGGAACATTTCTCAAAAGTATTAGAAAACAACACAAACTCTCATTTGTGCAGTGCTCTACAGTTTTCAAAGTACCTTTATAATCATTTTCTCCTCTGACCCTCACAATAATTCTGTGAAATAGAGTACAGTGTAAAATTGCACACATTTTACGAGCATCATAGAATGGCAAGTGGAATTTTTCCTGTGCTCTGGAATTATACTAGATGCCCATTGCTGAGCACAAAAAGATCTTGAAATGTTTTACATTTTAGGTCCAGGCTCCCCGACCCCCAGTTTCGGTGCCAGCCCCACTCCTCACGGGTTTATGGGGAAGGGCCAGTCCAGAGAATCCACACAATAAACCCTAAGCCCAAGGAGAGCCAAGAGAATCACTTACTACTACTGAGCCGCTGAAAGGAGTGGAGAATGAAGTATCACTGCCCGGCCGGACATCAGTTTCATCAGCAGCCCTGCCTGCCTGACTTTAAATGGTCCGAGCACGGAAAAGGACAATGGAGAATGCGGAGTGAGAAACCAACGCCCAGCGAGTTTACTTTTTAAGACCGCAAACCAAGGGAGCGGCTGAGCTGAGATTCGGATGTAAGCTCCTGATGCTCACACTTCGGCAGGTGTCAGAGCCACGGTGTGTGTTGTGGGGAGAGACGCAGGTTAGAACGCAGGTTGCTGGATCCTGCCCCCAGTGTCTCTGCATCAGTAAGTCTGGGGAGGGACCCAGGGCTGCATTTCTGAAATGTTCCCAGGCAGGGCGGGTGCTCCTGGCTCAGGAACCCCAACGGAGAGGACCACTCGTCTAGACCAGGTCACTTTACATTCCGGACTCTTGTCAGTGCTCCGCTATGTTGGAACCCGAGGACGACACACCGAGAGGTATCCCGCGCCCTGACCCGTTTGCACGAGTGGCATCAGTGTTCTGAAATGTAACATTTCGCATTAAATACACAATTTTAGTATACCTCTGGAACTCTGTACTTTGGATCTGAAATACAATGTAGCTGTGCCGGACATTAGGACAAAAGCTGAGGTTGGGAGTTAAGATTCTAAGCTCTGAAGTACATGTTACTCTGAAGTAGTTTAATTAAGAAGAGTATGGTTTAGAGTAGGGCTAAACAGTGTATATGGGGAATGGTAACGTTGGCTTTGCACATGAAATGTGCATCAGGAGAAAAAAATAAGGCAGAAAATAAACAGAATGAACTCAAAATACTGTAGCAAATGTTAGGCTGAAACACTGCCAGGTGTGGAGGTGTAGAAAAACGCACACACATTTCGATGGCAAGGCACAAAACTGTTGAAATCCTTATGCAGAAGTTTCTGAAAACTGTAATTTTGGCATGACTCTAGGAGCAGAGTGGCTGGATTTATTGCATAGGCAAACCAACAATATTCTGTGAGAACTGTCCCATCCAGCCTGGGACATTGCATAACTCCCCTAAAACATCACCTCCACATATGCCAAAGAATGGAATGCAGAGAAATAAATTCAGAAGTTTCTCTGTACAATAAAAATATACCAGAAGGTGTGAATTCTCAATAAATGGTAACTAGCTCATACTCTCTTAACAAGGTAATATTCCTACAAAGGACTCAAGTGGATATTTTGGGGAATGTGAGAATATGCATGCATAGATGTATATAAATGTGTATCACTTTCTTTAAAATGTTTTGTTCTTCTTCTGGTTGTTATTGATGGCTGAGGAAAATTTTGAGGTAGGAGAAGCCAATGTCCACAAGTATGGTAGTGACCAGCACTTTTGAATAATGACACCTCAATTATTCACGTATTTCCTAGAAAATGGTTGATTAAGGGCAGGACTAGAGGCAGGGACAAGGAATTTACCCTGCAAAGAAATTAAAAAGCAATGTAGCCACAATCTAGTAACTGTCACCCTGAGAGATGTTCATATCAGCCTCAAGCTTCTGATTGTAGAACTCAAGGGTGATCAGGGAGAAAAGAAAGCAAAGAACCCCACTCTCCCCATAAGTAAGCCCCTTACTGCCTTTGTGACCGTGGGGTCAAAATCCAACCTTACATAGAGGTGGCGAAGAAGAGCCCTGAGCCAGCTTATGACTAGGTGTGAAGGTAATCCAAACACATTTTTACTCTTGCAAGCACACTAGCAACACCAATCGTGTTGTGTATGTATGTATGTGTATGTATGTGTCTGTACCTACGTATGTTGTTATCTATGTGCCAGATCTCACGAACTTCTAGTCACCACAATAGTGTTCAGAGGGAGGTAGTACCACAGTCCCATAGATGAAACATTTAAGGGTAGGGATGTGCCCATAATTTACAAATGAGGCACCTGGGATGATGCAAAGCCACCTCTCAGACTCCAGAGCCCCTGATGTTCTCACTGTACTTATTGCCTCCATGCACATAGGGGCATTTTAATGGTATCTGGGAAGTGAAGATATTTGTTGGTAGTTAACATCTCGTGATGAACTGAGTGGCTCCTACTTGAGAGTCAGGACGTAGTATAAATCTAAGATAAGGAAAGGAGAGAAAGTGAAGGGAGTCCTTCAGAATGACTGTGGAAATGGTCCTCCTAAGGGGAGGGAACCAACAGAATTGAACCAGTTTTTTAGTCTAGCCTGAGACTGTTCATGGCTATGCTATGTAGGACATGTACTAATCAACTCAGTGCGCATTTATTGAATGCTTGCTATATATTACCCACTATATTTGGGTTCACAATACATAGTTCCTGCTTTCATGATGCTCATGCAATGGTTCTCAAACCACTTCAGTTAGAATAATCTGAGAACTTGTTAACAGGTCAGATGTCAGGGACCCACGCCTGCCATTTGGATTCACTTGCTCTTGGGTGGGATGTGAGTGTTGTTGGGTGAGAACAGTTCCCAGTGGAAGGGTAGGAACACATAGTAGGTGCACTGAGATAATGTGCCCCTCAGCCCTTGTCGTCACCATACAAATACCACTTCCCATATCTGCTCTGGTGTGTGGAAGTGTGGGAGACACTAAGAAATTACTAGTACACCCATCACTACATACATCACAACACACAGGTGGGAATGTGTGTCCACCACCTGTCTCTATAGCGCAGTGATGAAGGGAAACCTACCAGAATTTGAGGTCAGCACTCAAGCAGCCCATTGCAGAATCTCCCCCAGAAGGGAAAAAGATCACAGAACTCAGAGGATCAAACACTTCATTTTCTAGCCCGATTCCTTTGTCTGAAAGATAAGGAAGTTGCTTCAAGTCACAGAGCAACTCAGGGGTAGAGCCTGGCTATGGATCTCATTCTTCCGGCTGTTCCTCAAAGAGCGTAATGGTAAATCATAACCCTGCAAAAGATATAGTATTTAATTGCAGAAAGTGAAAAATTAAGTGTCTGCCCAAGTCATATTTATAACGAGGCGCCACCCTACGGGGACTTACTCTGCTTTGTTCGATGCACTGCGTACTAAGAGTGACAGTCCAAGAGACAGACACTCAAGTAAAAGGATTTAGGCTGATTGTTTCCTTCAGCCCCACAAGACGAAAAGGAAAGAAAGATGCACAGAGCTTTCCCCAGGTAGGCAGAATGTCAAGTTCCTGCCAAGCCGTCTTCCCTCTCTCTGGGTTGCCTCTCCGGTCCCTCTGCCAGCTGCTGTTTTCACTGCTATCATTATTTCTGGTTCTCTAAGAATAGGAAAATGCTGCCAACCTGCTTCTGTCCCCCTCAGACTCTCTCATCTTACTGTTCTCAAAAGTGCCTTCCATCCAGCTTCTCGCCCGTTTCTTTTTCTAGCTTTTACATTATTCCTTGTTCTCCCCGAGGTCCTAACTATCACACCACTCATTTTCTGCTACTGTTGCTGTCCCTGCTGCTGTTGCTTCTGCTCTCAGCTGGCTTTTTGCCTTTAAGCACCACTATTTCCAGTGGAGATTCTGTTGTCCTGACTGTGAGATTCCGAGCACTGGACCTCCATCCTCGAGTATGTTTAGTGTGTCTCTGCTCACACGGGTTCAGCACACATCCTGGGTGGGCACACCGCCATGATCCGTCACAAGTTCAATTGCTACCGCCTGCCCCGGGGGCTCTGCTCCCAGGACCACACAAGCAAGCTCAAACTTTATGTTATATGAAGGTATTCCTGGAATAACACTCACTGCTGTTGTAGAAGTAAATTAATATATTCTCAGGAGGAAGACATCACCATATCGGGCCTCAAATGTTCTCCAAATCGTTCATAAAAAATACTATCCAACATGCAATGAAAAATAACCAGGCTTATAAGAGAAGAGGATGCAATGGGTGAGTAAGAAAGATAAACAATAGAAAGAAGGCCCTAAACGTGTTATCAGAATTATCAGATATGATTCATAAAATAACCATGATCTCTATTCACACATTTATTAAATAAAGTCCAAGCTAAAAAATATCAGATGTAAAGTGAAAACTCTAAAATGCAATGTAAGACCTTAGAAAATTAAGTTGGGTTTATGAGCAAATTAAATGTAGCTAAATTAATGATCTGTAAATGAAAGACAGAAATTAAAAAATATCCATAATGTAGCACAAAGAGACAAAATGGAAGGGAACTGCCAACGAGAGGGCAAGGGGCACATGGGATATCAGTAAGAAGTTTATCCTACAGAGGGTGAGTGAGAAAATGGGACAAAGGTAATATTTGAAGAAACACTAGCTCTACATTTTCCCAAAACAATAAAGATATCAAAACACAATTTCAAGAATCTCATTGAACCCTAAACAGAATAAATTATAATTATCCCACACCTAGTCATTGTAGTGAAACTACAGACAACCACAGACAGAGAGAAAATCTTAAAAACACAATGAGAAAGAAGAAAAATTACTTTCAAAAGAACAGACTGAGAACTAACTTCTCTATAGTTACAAAGGAAACTGGAAAAAATAGAATGATATTATCAATTGACATTAAAGTTTGATATGGAAAGACAATAAGTTATTTGTAGTTAAATCACTTCAAGAAAGGAAAAAGATTTCAACTTGCAAGCTACTAGGGACAAAAACTAGAATTTTAAAAAAGATAATCTATTTTTAAATAGAACCCTTGGGGTAAGTAGTACAAAATAAGACCACAGATTTAATGCCACTATACCTGTAATTAAAATGGGTACAAAAGACAAAATATTCAGTTGAAAGAGAGATGTGCAGGTTGTATTTAGAACAAAAAAACCCTCAATGACACACTGTTTACTGAGACATTTAAATATGAGAATGTAGAGTTTGAGAGTAAAAGTTAAAAGAAAAAGAAATCAACTGTAGCTATACCAATAACAGAGTAGATGTTAAGGTAAAAGGCATTAGTATAGGCCCTATAAAAATGGCATTTATACATAATAATAAATGTTCTATTCATCATGAGGAAACAATTTAAAATTTGAATGTGCCTAATAACATGGCCTAAAAAATGTATGAAGCAAACATCAACAAAACTAAAGTGAAAAAAATAGACAAATCCACAATCATAGTGAGAATTTTTTAGCAAATCTATCTCAGTAACTGATAGAATAATAAAACAGAAAAGGAGGAATATACGAGAATTAAAAAACATGATGGACAAAAGTGACCTAATAGACACTGCTTCTAATACACATTCTTTTTTAAAAATATTTTTTAATTTTTTATTTATTTACATTTAGAGGGAGGAGAAAGGAGGGAGAAAAAGGGAAAGAGAAACATCCATGTGTGGTTGCCTCTTATGTGGCTCCCACTGGGGACCTGGCTTGCAACCCAGGGATGTCCCCTGACTGGGATTCGAACCAGCAACCCTTTGGTTCACAGTCTGTGCTCAGTCCACTGAGATACACCAGCCAGGGCTTAATATACATTCTTTACAAGTAGGCACAACTACAAAGTTCTCAATAGAATATATTCAATAGATTATATTTTTAAAACAATGAAATTATAGCAGACAGTGAAAAGAATAAGTAGAAACTCTCCATAAGTTTAAAAACTCTCCATAAGTTTAAACTCTCATAAATAATTAATGCATAGAATTAGAAATCACAGTGGAGACTGAAAATAATTGGCACTAAACACTAATGAAAATACAATAAATAAAAATGTGTGGAAAGCAATAAAGGCAGTACATAAGAGGAAATTTATATCCTGAAGTGAATATATTTTAAAAAAAAGAGCCCTGGCTGGTGTAGCTCAGTGGATTGAGCGCGGGCCTGCGAACCACACAGCCGCGGTTCAATTCCCAGTCAGGGTACATGCCTGGGTTGCAGGCCAGTTCCCATCAGGGGACTCATGAGAGGCAACCATACATTGATATTTCTCTTCTTCTCTCCTTCCCTTCCCCTCTGAAGATAAAATAAATAAAATCTTTAAAAAAAGAAAGAAAGGCTAAAAAGCTAGTGATCTAAGCATCCTTACAAAGAAATTACTAAAGAACAGCAAATTAAACCCAGAGAAATTAAAAGAAAAAAAATAATGATCAGAGCAGAAGTTAATAAAAAAGAAGACAGACATTCAATACTGAGGGTCATCAAAGCCAAAAGTTAGTTCTTTGAACAAGATGATAGAAGAGAGAAGGCCCTGAAAGGAATGATGTAGGAAAGGAAAGAGAAGGCCCTTGACCAATATCAGGAATGAGAAAGGGGATATCACTACAGATTCCACAAACATTAGGGAGATAAAAAGAGGATGCTATGAGCCACTTTCTGTCAAAAATTCAAAAACTTAGATGAAATGGAGAAATTCCTAGGCAAATTTAACTTACCATCTAAGAAACAGAAACTGTGAGTAGTCATATAAAATTGACTCAGCCATTAAATTCCTCCCCACAAATAAAACTCAGGCCCATCCAGGGGGTTTTAGAGATGAGTTCTATTAGGAAGAAATTATTGTAGGCTTAAAAAACCATTTCAGAGAATAAAAAATAGGGATCAGTCCCAAAATCTCTTTATGAGACTAGCACAACCTTGATACCAAAACCTGACAAGTGCAATAAAAGAAGAGAAAGTTACCAGTTATTCTCACTTATGAATATAGATGCAAAATCCCAAATAAAATATAAGCAAGCTTAGGACCAAGCTATATTTTCCCAGGAATATAAGGCACAATGTTATCAAATTCAATGGCTGTTCCAATAAGAACATTGAGAAGATTAAAAAAGAGAACTTGCTTATTCTGAATAAAGGTATCTATAGAAAAAATAAAAGAGAATCCTTAAAACAAACATTCTTAAAGTATGAAGTTGAGAATTTTACCACCAAGATTTCTAACAAAGATACTATCAACATTATGCTGTTTAACATCACTTACCAGTGTGGCACAGCAATAAAAGAAACTACAGAACTGGAGAAGTAGGAGAAAAACTGTTACTACTCTGAGAATATGTGGTTATACATGATGAAAATAAAAAGAATATAAATATAAATTATTCAAATATAAAGTCGAGTTAACAAGTTTGTGGGCTGAAATGCAATACACAAAAGTCAATATTTTCTATATGCCATCAATAACAGAAAATAGACTATCTTAAAGGTCCAATTATAAATAGAATTGAAATACTATCGACGCAGGAATACATTAAAATAAAAAATGCCTGAGGCCTTTGCAGATAGGACCATAAAAACTTATTAACAAGCATCCTAAACAAACCTAAAAAATGGAGTGCTATCCTATGAACATAGATGGAAACTGAATCCCATAAAACTGTAATTCTTTCAAAAGTGATATGTAGATTAAATGTAATCTCAATCATAATCCCATGTGACTGGTTGGTGGAATTGGTTAAACCTATTCCAGCTCTATTTGAAATGAAAAAGGCTTAAAATAGCCAAGATGTTTTTGAACATGGAGAACGAATGGGAGCCCTTGCTCTATCTGATACCTTATTGGCCTAGGAATAAATAAATAGATCTAGGTTGAGAGACAGGTACAGACATACGCATATTTGGACACTTCAGTGATGACCAAGGAGGCACTGCAGGGAAGAAGGGAAAGGACAGCCCTTTCAGTAAATGGAACTGTTACAACTAGATACCCAAATGGGAAAAAGACCAAAATTGGCTGTATCCCTACAGTGCAACATAGTTAAATCAATTACAAGGGGATTATAGACCTAAGTGTGAAAGGCAAGACAATCACACTAATAGCTGATAATACAGGAGAATATCTTCATGTCCATGCTTTGGATTAGGGGAAATATTATGCACCTGCACCCAGACCAATATGGTCTTTTAAATCAGGTGGGAATTACTAGAACCCTTGCCAGCCCTGCAGGAGTAACACTTGTCCCATCCCACACGTCTTTATGTCATCACCACCTGGCTACCCTGTGAGGATGCCTCCCTGCTGAACCGAACCAGGGACACTGAGACAAAAGGGCACCTCTGGCACCTGGTGAGAGGGAGGGCAGCCCCCCACCTTTATTTGTGGGTAGAACAGGCCTTAGCACAGCACTCGGGCCTGAACACGTGAGCATGGGAGGTCAACTTGACAGTGACAACAAACCATGCACGGCTAGGAGAAAGACAATGGGTACTTCTTTCCACCGACTCTGTTTCATATCAATAATTTTTTGTATGTGAGTTCATTGGAGAGTGTAGAGTGTGGAATTAAAAGCAGAAGAAAATGAGGTCTCTGCCAAATTAATAGTTTTCAAAAAAAATGCTGGCAACCTGCTTAACTGTAATTTGTTTTAAACAAGAAAAGTCTCAGCATGTAAGCAAAGTAAACAGGACTTAAACAGATGTGGAATGCAAAACACATGGAGAGGCAGGTTGATCCTGAAGCAGATTACAGATTGGGCAACTTTCCATCATCTTGAAACAACAGCTATTAAAGACAGGCACACTTAAACTGTGTCGTATTGGAAAGATACAGGAGTACCATCAAGTACTTCTTTCCCTTTCCTCTTACCTATCCCTATTCCCCCAAATTCCTCTGACCTTCTCCATGATGTTTGAAATTCCACCTTGTAGGAATAGCTTTAGTTCAAGGTTTGATCCCTAATATGGGGATCAAACATGGGAGGGAACCAGTGCAGTTACCAGCATTGAGGTATAAACTTACCATAGAGAATAGGCTCTGATGAGGAGAAAGCATACAGCACTAACAAGAGTGGAGAGTGGGTTACCTCAGGGCAGAGGCAGAAAAGCAATACTAGAACAGGTGCCCCAAGAAAAAGGTGGGGTAGTTGTAGGTCAGGCTTGGAGGTAAGCCTGCACACATCTGGGTCAGAAGTATGTCTGTGCTGGGTCAGTGACTTCAGCAAGTCAGAACCTCATTTTCCTCAGCTCTAAAACAGAGATATACACTACCTGCCTTCCTTCAAGGATTAAATGAGATAATTCTGTTAAAGCACTTTGTGCAATGTTGGGCCTAGAGTACAAGTTCATTGTTAGGGTTTTTTGTTTCTTGTCATTTTGTTTTTTCACCAAGACCATTCTCTTTCAGAGTCAATTCCTTTGTAATACTTTACATCTACTCATACACTTAACCTTCAGTCTATGGGATTTAGGTGATTCAGGAAAATATTCTTTAGCAAAGAGCAGAATGAATCTATTTTGTATTCCTCATCTCAATATTTTTGGTACTATCTTTCAGAGGAACTATAAGAAATCAGAAGAAAATGAAAATATCATTTGCTTTCACAATTTTTTTCTTACTTCAACTTGAAAATGTTTCTTATATCTCCCTCCTGATGAAATGTATGGAAGTATTGATAAAGGTACATCACAGTCTGAAATAACATGTGAATAGTTTGGACATGACTCAAGGACAAGGATATAGAAGATAGAAGTCTACCTTCCCTAGAAGCAATGACACTGTCTTTGAACAAGGCCAAGAGAGAATCTAATTTACTGAAAAGGAATGTAGCTATTTCTTTCCCTTTTGAATTGTGGCTTTTAAACCTTTTTTAAATCTCAACTCACAGTAAGAAATGCATTTTACATTGTGACCTGACACACACATATACATTGTGTGTGTGTCTGTCTGCAATAAAAGTTTCATACACTCTGAAATGTTCCATTCTACTCTACTCAGTCTTTGTAAATACTGTTTGAGACCGTTACGTTGATTTTGTGTTTCACACTTCAAAACTACTGCTGCAGGGTTTAGTTATTTTGCTTTTTTGAGTAAAAAAAAAATCCTCATGTTGGTTGTTGGTTTTAAATGCACTTAATATGGTCCCATCCCCATTTCTGGGATCTGTGTCCCAAACTGTATACATATGTAAGCTAAGATAGAAAAACACAGAGAAAAATCAATTTATGATTATTTTCATTAATCTACCTGACATATGAGTAAATGCAACAAGGAAACCATTACCATCTTTCATATTTCTTGCGTGTTCAACTTCTTGTATTTTTCTCTATTTCTTTCCTTTCTTATTTTCCTCAATGACTAATTTTCAGTTTTTATTAGGCATACAGAATCATTGAAGTGAAGGGAGGAGATTAACATTCAATGAGCATTAATTATATACAAAGTATATTTTCTATACAATTATTTTCTCTCAAAAACCATTTAAGGTATTTTTTATTTGCTCACTTACTATAAGGAAGCCAGAATTTAGAGAAAAAAGTGACTTGTTCCAGGTTAAAAATCTCAAAAAGCTGGTTCATGGTAGAAATGACCCAGGTCTAGCTGACACCCAAAATCACTGCAGTATATTTCCTTTATGTCAACATAAAGTTTAAAGCACAACAACAACAAAAAAGAAAAATTAGACCTTGTGTTTTTAATCTAACTCTAGTAAAGCATGCTTGTATCATTTCTCTTTATTTTTATTGCTGTTGTTGTTAGACTCTTGTATTTACCAATTATTATACAGAACACATGTTGAACTTTCCAACATGTATATGTATATACATTTTCTCAGCACATCATTTATTCATTTAGAGTACCCTGGAGCTCATAACCTACTTATATAATTTATCCCACAAGGATTCCACATTTTCTATGGGCTTCACAAAGATTCTCATTTATCTTCGCATTACAAAATTCACTCTTATATTAGCCCCTTCTATTCTGAAGAAAAAAAAATTAAAATAAAATGCTTTCCTCTGTAACCTTTAATTCTAAGTAGAGTCCATTAGGGACTTTAAAATAATCACATTTAAAGCAGAATCTTGCATTGGTAAACACTTTTTATGAAGTTAAAAAAGCTTTGCCTTTTAAAATTAAATTAAACAGCAGTGCATGTGACTTGCCTGAAGTACCTGGAATAAAGAATAGATTGTACACACTCATTTATTCCCATTATGCTGCCTCTTTTTCCTGAAATTGGTTTGAGATTCTAGGACATCTCTCAACCTACAGGAGACATTGGATCTCAAACTGCAGCAGGTAGCCAGTGCCTTTTTTAATTAACTGCTCTATTGAGATATAATTTACATGCTATAACCCAGTCTCATTTCAAAATCTCTACCTCTGAAACCTAAATGGAAAGGAATAAACAAATGTTATGCCTTAACAAGCTTACACTCAGTCTCCCTTATAATTTTACCCACATTCTCTTGCCCATTTTTCTTTCCCACTGCCCCACTAATTTCTACTCCACATGGAGTATATTGACATATCCACCATGGTATTTTCACAAGTGGGCTTTCAAGAATTTCATACCGATTATGTTTTATTCCGCCATCAGAGCAACCATAAAATAGCATCATTATCTTTGAAAATGCAATCATCCCTGTGTTAAGACAGAACTATAAATACACCTGATGCTTTCACTTCAGAGAGAAACAAATTGGCTGGAGGTGGGTGAATTGAGGTCTAATTTTTCACACCACCATTAACAGTTAATATCAAGCTTTTGCCTCACAGGATTTGGACGGCAGGACAGATGGAAATGGACCCCAGCTCAGTGACTAAGCAAAAGGGGAGAATACTCATCATGCCAAAGTGAGAACCCCAGGGTTATTTTCTGAATAATGTCTTCAATGGCAATGTCTTCTTTAACTTTTGATACTCCTTATGCCAACTCTAACGCACCCAAAGCTGTTAGGTATACAAACATTGTTTCAATGTCCAGAAGAGCCTATTAAAACCACACAAATTTTAGCCTTAGCTGCATCACATGTGAGTCTACATTATTCTCAGATTACACAGAGAAATGCCCTCCTTCAGATGAATTACTGTGTGCTTTTTACTGTTATATAGAAAAAGAACATGCCAGAAAGTCAGCTTCAAAACCCACATCTAGAAAGAGGGGAGATCAGGGAGCCTCCGAATCCTCAAGTTTGTTATATACTTCAGGAGGTTGAGCTCTGACAGGTGTGGCTCAGTTGTTGGGCATCATCCTGCAAAGCGAAAGGTTGCCAGTGTGATTCCCAGTCAGGGACCGCACCTAGGCTGTGGTTTGGGCCCCAGTTGGGGTGAGTGTGGGAGGCAACCAAACAACTGATGTTTCTCTCTCTCTCTTTTGCCTTCCCTTACCCTCTCTCTAAAAAGAAATTAATTAATTAAAAAAAATAAAAACAAAAAAAGAGGTTGGGGCAGAGAAAGTCATCCTGTCTTGGGGGGAAAGGGTAAACGGGGGCTCTGTGCACCCTGCCATTATAGAGGAAAAGAAGCTCAGTGGTCTTTGGTCCCCCAAAAGGAAGATTCATCAGGCAGCTTATGTTTTCAGGTTGGAAAAGGGAAAGTTATGTAAATCCCAAGGTGTACATTCCTGAAAGGAAAAGAGTTCAGTGGAAGAACTGAGTATTGATGAAGCAATCGGGGGGAGAAAACCTGTAGGGAACTTTTACATGAAATAAAAATTGAAGGAGCTGTGTCTCTTAGAGGGAGACAGAAGCTTCAGTGGGAACCTGGACAGTGCAGCAGCACCTCGGAGGAAACTGGAATCTTCCGTGGGGCTGCAAAGAGCAAATTCACAACAGCAACTAGCTGGAAGAGTGAGAACCATCTCAAGTATAGAAGTCATTCTGACCTTTGTTGGACCTACGATTTTTTTGGATAATTTATGGAGACAGGATGTGTTAGTTTTCTATTGCTGTTATAACCAATCACCACAAACTTAGTGGCTTAAAACAACAGAGACTGGTTGTCTTCGAGTTCTGTACTTTTAAAGTCTGAAATGGATCTCACCGGGCGAAAACTAAGGTATTGTCAGGTCTGTGACTCTTCTGGGTGCCCCAGGAGAGAAGCCATTCCTCGCCTTTTCCAGCATCTAGAGGCTGCCCACATTCCTTCTCTGGCAATGCCCTACTCCAGCGGGGCAGGCTGAGTCCTTCTCACACAGCCATCTCTCTGGTTGTCTTGCTCTGCCCTCCTCTTCTACTTGTAAAGACCCTTGTAATTATATTGGGTTCACTTGGATAATTTCCTTATTTTAAGGTCAGCTGATCAGCAACCTTAATTCTATTTGCAACATTTATCCCACTTCTTCATGTAATCTAACAAAGTCACAGGTTCCAGATGTTAGAAGACAGACACCTATGGAGAGGGGGCATTATTCTGACTGTGATTAAATGTCCTGGTAATGTGGAAGGAGAGTAAGGGGAGCCTGTGAGCTGAGGGATGCACTGAACCCTGGTTCTCAATGCCGGCTGCATGCATAATTGCATGGAAGCTTTAAAAAACACTAATGCTTAGGTTGCTGCCTCAGATGTTCTAACTTAATAGGTTTGGAATAAGTTCCAGACATAGTAAATTTGGGATGCATAGATCTGGATGATCCAGGTAATTTTTGTGTGCAGGTAGGGTTGAGAACACTACTAACTGAGAACACAGGAGTTGCTATCCTAACTCCAGGGCGCCATGACAGAAACCCAGATCACACCTGTTCTAGAATTCTATGTACTTTTCTGACTTCCATCAGTTATTTCTGTCATATATCCAGTCCCACTTCTTTAATTTAACTCTATCAAATTTAACATACAGGCTTTAAATATTTTTAGAAGTAAAGAAATCTTTCCCTAGAAAAATATTATTTTAAATTGCATTTTATACATTTTAATTTACTTTCGCAATCTGTCTAATCTTGTTTTCCAAAAATATTTTTAACTGAAAATTACATCACTAAGAGTTCATCAATGATAGTTGATTTTGCTATTATCTAGCTTGTTTGTAATGAAGAGTTAAACTGTATTTCATTTACCTTAATAACATCTATTTTCGTGAGTCTTCGCTCTAAAGTGTTTATTCCATAAATACTTCATGGTATTTCCATCAGTTTATGCTTTTTCTATTTTGTTACTTTTCTTATTTTATTTTATTTCATTCTTGGATATAAAAATGTTGGTAGTTGCCATGGCAATTCTAATTGATTTCTTTCTGCTGTTTTTGTAGGCTTTTAAAAAGATTTGCACAATGCATCATTCATATTGTTATTTCTATCTCTATAAATTTGTAATGGCCTCTCCAAACAAACAACAACAACAACACAACAAAAGAAATAGAAAAGAAAGAAACGCTGTGTGACGAGAGCATCAGATAGTACTTGCTCGGTGCTGAAGGCTGTGAGAAACAGAAGAAAGCTGAGGAAGAAATGCCAAGCAGGGAAAGGCAATGAAGAAGGTTAGAGTTCAGAAGTAAAAGTGTATGCCACACAAAAGAAAGAACTCAGGTATGCCAGTGAGCAGCAGTGCAAGGGCAAGAGATGAGCTTTTAGAGAGAATTTAACTTGTCAATGCGACCCAGTCTTGAAAGACTAATAAATGATGAAGGGAGATGCAGGAGAGGCAACCAAGCCACAATATCACCATACTTTTTGTTTATCTCGTGGTGAATCTATAAATCACCTCTGCTTCTGCTACACACACAAACACATGCATACGTATGTACATGCATGCACACACACACACATGCTCATGCACTCATGGAGTGCATCAGCATATTTGCTGTCAGGATCAGCTAACTTTCTCATTTCAGTAAACCAGAGATGTGTTCCCTGACAAGATGGTGTGTGTTGTAATTAATGACCACATTCTAAGGAATGAGCTACCATACAATTGGCAGCCCTAGAGAGCATGAGAAAAAGAGAAGAGATTCTTAAAGATCTGGAATGAACTGGCTTTGGGTTTAGAGTCACTGCAGAACTCCAGATAGTTTACATATTTTTAAAATTACACTTCATCTTTTTCTGAAAGCTAATTGCTACGGGTGCAAGAGAATACAACAAAAAGAAGGAAAGTAAAGGTAATTTTGAACCATTATATTGTAAGCTGAAATTAACACCATGCTATATCTCAATTTTTTAAATATATTTTATAGATTATACCATTACAGTTGTTCTATTCCCACCCTTCATTCCCCTCCACCCTCACACTCCCTCCCCCACCATTCTCCCCACTTAGTTTATAACCATGTGTCTCAAGTTCTTTAGATTCTATATTTCCCCTACTATTCTTGCCCTCCCCCTATCTATTTTCTACCTACCGTCTATGCTATTTTCTGTGCCTTCTCCCCCCTTCTCCTCCTCCCACTCCCCTGTTGCTAACCCTTCATGTGTTCTTCATTTCTATGGTTCCACTCCTGATCTTGATTTGCTTTTGTTTTAGGTGTGGTTGTTAATAACTGTGAGTTTGCTGTCCTTTCACTGTTCATATTTTTCATCTTCTTTTTCTTATATAAGTCCCTTTAGCATTTCATATAATAAGGGCTTGGTGATGATGAACTCCTTGAACTTGCCCTTATCTGAGAAGCACTTTATCTGCCCTTCCATTCTAAATGAAAGTTTTGCTGGATAGAGCAATCTTGGCTGTAGGTCTTTGGATTTCATGACTTGGAATACTTCTTTCCAGCCCCTTCTTGCCTGTAAGGTCTCTTTTGAGAAATCCACTGACAGTCTGATGGGTACTCCTTTGTAGGTGACTGTCCCCTTATCTCTTGCTGCTTCTAGGATTCTCTCCTTCATTTTAGTCCTGGCTAATGTAATTATGATGTGCCTTGGTGTGTTCCTTCTTGGGTCCAAGTTCTTTGGGACTCTCTGAGCTTCCTGGATTTCCTGGAAGTCTATTTCCTTTGCCAGACTGGGGAAGCTCTCCTTTATTATTTGTTCAAATACATTTTCCACTCGTGGCTGTTTCTTTCCCCCTTCTGGTACCCCTATAATTCGGATGTCGGAACGTTTAAAGATGTCCTGGAGGTTCCTAAGCCTCTCCTCATTTTTTTGAATTCTCATTTCTTCATTCCTTTCTGGTCGGATGTTTCTTTCTTCCTTCTGGTCCATTCCATTGATTTGAGTCCCAGTTTCCTTTCCATCACTATTGGTTTCCTGTGCATCTCCCTTCATTTCAATTAGTTTAGCCTTCATATGTTCCTCTAATTCGTGACTATGTTCCTCTAAATTGTGACTATAATGTACCAGTTCTGTGAGCATCCTGATAAATAGTGTCTTGAATTGTGCTTCTGAGAGGCTGGCAATTTCTCGGTCGCTTAGAGTTATCAGCTCTGGGCCTTTGAGTTTTTCTTGCGCCGTCTTTTGGGCTGTTCATGCTTGTTACATATCAGGATCCGATCCCTAGGTGTTCATCAGAGCAGGGCAACTCAGTGGCTGGGTTGTGACGCTGTATGTGGGGGCGGGGTCAAAGAGGAACAATGGCGTCCTGTCTGCCGCCTCCCACCGCGGCCCCGACAGGTGCCACAGCTGCCACCATCACTGGGGCCCTCGTGTTTTGTCCCACTGCATGCAAGTGTGCCACCGCCGTCAGCCCTCCACCACTGGGTTCGCCCCCTGGGGCCTGCGTGGTCCGTCTCACTGTGCGAGAATGTGCGACCACGGTCAGTCTGCCCCACACCCTGACTGGGTCCGGGCTGCCTGCGTGCCTAGGTCTGGGGATCTTTCCTGCCCGACCCTGCTCCGCTGCTGTCTCTGCCCCTCTTACCGTGCTGGTTGAACGGTTTGTTGTTGTCGGACTTTCGTATAATTCAATTTTCTGTTCTTTGGCTGTGTCTTTGTTCTCCAAACCTTTGTTGTATTCAAACTTGGTTGTGGGAGAAGGCACAGTGTTTCCACCTCTGCCTCAATCTTGTCGGAAGTCCACTATATCTCAATTTTACCTCAATAAAAAAATGTAAGTTCAGACATACCTCAGAGATATTGAATGTTTAGTTCCAGACCGCTATAATGAAGTACTGAAATACGGTGAGTCAAAATCTTTTTGTTGGTGGAGGATATTGCCTTCTGTTTGTGTGTGTATATACATATAACAAGGTCTGTCTGGAAAAAGTCCAGCCATTGTTAATATAAACAGAACAGTTTGAGCAACATGAATGTAACTTGCAAGCCAAGGAGAGTAGACTGGAATGTGCATGTGTGAACAATGATGACTTCACTGTACTAGTCAGTGGGGGCAGTGGACACTATTGATCATGTGTGCTATGTGGCCATGACATTCAAAATGAAAGCAAGTAGAGCAACAAGTCTGCATCAGATTTGGCATTAAGCTTGAACATTCCTCTGTGAGACTGTTCAAATGATTCAGGAGGCCACAACTATGAGCAACTGGTAATTGATGGGTTCATCAAGACAATGTGGCCACTCATGCGTCAGGTCTCATGCAAAGTTGTTTGGCAAAACACCAAATCACCCAGGTGACTTTGCCCCTGCTAAGTCCAGATTTGGTGCCCTGTGACTTCAGTTTTTTTCCCCAAAATAAAGCCACCTTTGAAAGGGAAGAGATTTCAAACTGTCAATGAGATTTAGGAAAATACAGTGAATCAGCTGATGACAAGTCTGAGAACTGTGTGAGGCCTTGAGGTACTTACTTTGAAGGGGACTGAGGCAGCATTGCCCTATGTACAATGTTTCTTGTATCTTCTTCAATAAATGTCTCTATTTTTCATATTATGTGGCTGGATACCTTCTGGACAGACCTTTTCATATGTGGCAACACCTGTGAAGCATAATAAAGCAAAGAGCAGTAAAACAAGGTGGACCAGTAGAAGAGAAAGAATAGAGTGAACTGGATTAAATTTAAGGCACTGACAGGTGCACTAGGAGGTCTGCATAATGGCTAAAACCACCGTGAATTTGCCTCTGAGCTTCTTATTGGCCAATGCGAAGAAAAAAGCATGATCACAATCAAGTCTCAAAGTGTCTGTGAGGGAGACATTTATCAGGTACTTCAGAGAAAGTCCTTCCAAGAAAGTAATTCCCCCAGACGACAGAATATTATGATGTAATGAACAATAGCCTCAATAATATCCCTGCAACATGCATAGCAAGTTTCACATAGCCACTTTTTGAAAACTTCCATCAACTGAAGTCAAGTGTATAATGCTGGAACACAACTCAGAGAAAGCTGTTTAATGAGGGTGAAGAGTTCTGAAAGCCAAATATCCACCTTTCAGACAATCTTGGTAATCCAGAATGTGGACAGAACTACAATGCTAGAATATCTGTTGTAGAGAAATGTTATGCCTCATCCCATTGCATGGTAAAATCAAGAGATCTGATGAGATTTTACCCTATAACCCATTTCAGACTCTCATTTTACAACAAAGAAGCATCCTTCTTGGGTACTCAGATGAAAAAAGATGGCAAAGATAGTAAGCATGATTTGTCTGAAGAACCCATTGTAAAAATTACATTACACAGGCCTATGTGAAATATGCAAAAGCCTTGGAAAATAAATGCCTAGCATAATCCATCATAAAAGTCTTAGATAAATTATTATGACCCTGTTCTTCTGGTATAAGCATAAATGTGTTTCCGATAAATGCATTTTATTATGTTTTGTTTCATACACCACCCTATTATAAATTCAGGATAGTTAAAAAAACTTAAGGTCCTCTCTTCCTTTGGCAGTCAGAACAAGGTTTTTTAAACCAAAAACATACGTTCAAATGTAGCTGCACATGTGCCAGCTAGTTATTGACTGATTACTGACATGTGTTTTAGATCTCAAATCTCTCTCTGCTTCTCTCCACTGCTCCTCAACACCACACATCTCACATACATGCACACCACGCTGGGAATTCAGATATTTAGCAGGTAACCATGACCTAGTATTTAGAGTAAGCACATTCCTTGATGAAAGAATAGTATGGAATGCTGGATGTAGGACCTTACCTTGGGGGCACAAAGAAATGATTCTTGCCAATTTCTGAATACCCCTTGAGGTTGTCTATCTCATTAGAAAATTGTTTCCCTTAAGTGTTTCTCAGTTATGTCCAAGAAATACTTAAAACAACGAATTTCTTAATCAGTTCTTCCCTAGGTAAGTGAAATCAACATTCTGCTGGTGGAATAATATTGGCAAGTTACAGTGGGAACACAGCTTTGTAGACAATCTAGTTTTGTTCCTCTTGATTGCCAAAGCCTGGGTCTGATGGCCATGGTCATGCATCGTACAGACTCCCAAATCTGGAAGAGTAAGCTGACCAGCTGGCACATTCTGAAATCCATCACCACGTTTGTCACTGGTGCCTAGGCCATTTCCAGTCACTGCACTCAATGGCTGAGTGAGGAAGGGATACTAAGGCAGGCACATTGCTGGTAGACTTAGAAAATGTGACAGCTCTGGGCCTTCCCCAACTGCCTTGTTGCCAAGGTGCTTCTACTCATCCTTCCCTGTTTCTCTCCTTCACTGGCTGTCAGACTTGCACCTGGTCTGAGGACTCTTTCCATGTCCCTCTCTATTTTTCTTGCAGAGGCTGTTCCCCTAAGAAAACCTTCACCTGTTTAGTTCTGTCTTGGCCTCTGCTTCTTGAAGGACCAGAGCTAACATAATATACTCTGTTTAGTTTTAAAGACAGGTTATGTTACCTACACTTAATGAAATAACATCTCCAGAGTCAAGGACTGTGGCTCTAAATTAGTCTTTTGCTGGAAAAGGATGTGTTACATTTTGAGCATAATATTGCCACCCATAGGTTTGGATCCTGAATTGGACCAGATTAAAATTTATTATAAATGATATTCTAAAATAAATTCCTAATCATTCTCTTGTCCAAAAGCCACAATATTTCCTCTACTCCTAAATTCACTGCTAATACATTCTTGCCAAGAAACCAGAGATTCTGTTTTCTAGAACCCCACTTTCACATAATCAATATCAGTAAATTCTGCCATTTAGAATGTGCCGACTAGAATGTTTTGTGGCCTGAATCTCACCCTTTTGTGTGATTCCTGATACTGGCAATATTTATCCTTATATTATTGCTAATATGAGAGATCCATCCTGAATAATGTGGACAGGTCATTATAAATTTAACACCGCTCAAGGAAATGCAGTTTTTTGCGGTTCTTTGAAGTAAGTAGCAGACACACCCTAATCCCTCTCAGGATTTGGAACCACTTAAAAATTAGACAATTCATCATAGAGAGGCCAATGATCATCTTTTAATATTTGGCCAGCCTTGTGCCTAGACTGTGGGCTGTCAATCCAACTTGGTAGAGCAAATACAGGCTTCCAGCTACAGGCCAGAGCACAGAAATGCATGGAATGCTACATGTGGCCAATGGGAGATTCCAAAGAAAAGAGAAAGTCCTGTCTGAGGACTGTTCAGCTCAAAAATGGAAGTGTTAGTCTGTTCTCCACCTCATCACTGAGGTCAGTTACTTTTCTTCTCTTTGAGAGTGGTGAGAGGAGCACAAAGAAACTCCTTAATTCTTCTGAAAAGATAGCACTTTTATTGTGTTGGCCATCGTCGAAAATCAGAGAGGGAGAAATAGTTGGTCCTCCAAATGCCTGAGCCCTGAGGTCAGTGGCACGAACTCTGTACATAAAGGACAGAGCATCACCGGACCACGTAGCTATGGGGCCTGGCGCAGCAAACAAACTTTCCTCTCCTCCATTTCATTACTATTCCCATGTTTCAGAACAATTCATTCAAGATTCACATAAAGTTAGCTATGGGCTTTTCTAAATAGAGCTCTTACATCTTAAAAATAAATCCAAGGCTTTTAAAGCTCTGTAATTATCTTGTCTATTATCTCATCTGCTGCTTCATTTTTCATTCCCTCCCTTGATCTTTTATCTGCATGAGAGTTTGCCATTTTTTGCATAGCTTTTAAAGCAAATTCTGGATATTTTCAGAGATGGGAGGCTAGGAAGAATAGATATGTCATAATTTGTGTTACTAATTTTTTAAAAAATTAACTCCTCGAGCTCCTGATGAGTAACAAGCACCTGGGCATTTGGATTTTGAGTAAGAATTTTAATTGTATCATTTAATTGCTGTGATCACAGTTAAAGATTAAAATTCTTACAATTTCCCACACTGTAGGATTTTATCTTTGTTTAAGTCACATGTGTAAATTGCATATTCTTAGAGATTCATCCTCAGTGGTCTATATAACTAAGTTAGAGCTTAGTGACCACTGCAAAGTAAACTAATTCTTCGGAAAATGTGTAGAAAAAGATGCAATATATCTCAGGAAAAATTCATGTTTGACTTAATGCCACATAAATAGATGTAAATTTGTATTGTTTTCTGAGTTAAAAGGTATTGCATACTCATTCAAAATTAGAAATTACAAAAAATATATAAGGTAGAAGAGAAAGAATATAAAGTGAAATAAAGACCATCTTTTAAATTATTATTTGATACAACCACTAACATTTTGTTATCTTTCTTTACACTATTTTATATCACACGCACACAATATATCATACTAAGTGAAATTCTAATTATTTTTCATATTATTAGCATTTTTCTATATTATATAGACATTAAAGTATATTTTTAATAATAGCATACATAAGAATTTATCATCAAGTATTTTACCAGACCACTCTTGAACATACATTTGTTATTCCAAATTTTTTACCACTGTAAATAATGCTATCATAAACATTCTTATATAAATTTTTTCTACTATATTGCCAATTCTTTCTATAGACAATAAAACAAAATCACTAAATTTACAGGTATTAATATTTGAAAGGCTGAGATCAAATGACCAGTTATTCACATACTCTCGGGGAGAACCCTATGGACACACTTACCTTCTAGTTTCAGAATTACTGGAAAGCCAAATTAATAGGGAGAAGTTCCTTTCGGAAGTGTAGAGTCAGGGCAAAAGATGGTAGTTTTGAAGGACCTTTCTTCCAGGTCATGGTGAGCCCTGATATCCAAGCCTTCTTCAGTCAAATTGATGTCCTTATACTAAAACATTTTGTCATTACAAGCCTTATTTATACTATAATTTAGATAGCTCTTGGCTTGTATTTAAAATATCATGAAGCACTTTAACTTTCTGCACGTGCCCAGGTTACTCCACACAATCTATTTGTCCCAGCTGAAAGGTCAGCGAGGGGCCACTACTGGGCTTTAGGCTTTCAGACTAGAATATGCCGATGAGTTACTGACAGTTGCCAAGATATAGAAGCAGTCCAAGTGTCCAACAGTAGAGGAGTGCATAAAACAACTATGGGACATTTACATAATGAAATGTTATTCAGTTGTAAAAAAAGGAAGAAAAGTTTGCCCTTTGCAACAGTATGGGTGGACCTAAAGAATATTATGCTAAGTAAAATAAGCCAGTCAAAGACAAATACCATATGATTTCACTCATGTGTGGCATCTAATGAACTGAGCTAACAAGCAAAATAGAGACAGACTCACAGACAGAGAGTAGGATGATGACTAAGGGGAGGGTGAGGCTTGGGGGTGGAGGGGCTGAGCAAAAAGGAAAAAGGACTCATGGACATGGACAACAGTGTGGTGATTGAGGGGAGAGGGAGGGACAGGGTAATGCAAAAAAATAATCTTTCAGGGGAAAAAAAGAACATGATGATGTAAACCACTAAGAGAACAAGGCACAGTGGAGAATTAAAGTTCACTAGCCTTGAGGGAAACAAAATCACATAGCAAAAATTGAAGAGAAGGAAATACTAATTGCTTAGGCATAGTATATATTTCTACTGGTAAAAGATTGTAATGTTTATTTTTCCACATTTTACATAAATAACGAATTTTCTATATAGTTTTGACTAATCTATTATTCTTCTAACAGTTTCTATATATTTCCATTCTCTCACCTCAACCCTCACCCAAAGACAGGTGAGAATCAGTTGTGAAACCAAATTCAATATATGTGGAGATTGAGTAAGAAACTAGCAAGGAAGAGAGTCCAGGACTATCCACACCTGAGATACCCACCATTGTCTTTATAGATATGGACACATCTGCATGTCTAAATGGGGCACAAGACAGTTAGGCATTCAGATATGTAGCTCTTCGGAGGCTAAATTTGATAAATTAACTCCTTCAATTGTTGCCTTTTGGGAGTTTACAGGCTGTGGTAATATCCCTCAACTAGGCAGATTGCAAAAAAAAATACAGATAATGGAACCAATATTCAACAAATACAGGATGAATAAACACTTAATGAGATGAGGGATGTTCAGAATTTTTAATTCACTTGCTTGAAAACTCATTTATTCACTCCTTCAGCAGATATTTATTAAGCACCTACTATGAGTGATGCTAAACTAGATGCTATGGATTTAGAGATAAACAAAAAAGACAAGATCCTTGTTCTATTTTCTGAATATATATTGAAGGGGAGAGAAAATAATATACCTGAAGGCAACACAATTTTGAGGCGTGATAAGAGCAAGAAAGAAGCAGTGTAAGGAGATGAAGAGTAATTGGGTGTGAGTTTCAGACGTGAGTGAAGTGAGGGAGCAAAGTCCTTAGGAGGCAGAGAGGGAGAACTTCCTAGGTGGAGGGAACTGTGAGGTAAAGGTCCAAAGGCAACAAGAAATTTGTTGGGTTTGTTTCCTACAGCACAAAGGCCATTGTGGTAGACAGAACAGAGAAAGTAAGGGACAGAAAGCTAAGCAGCAAGTTCAAAGAAATGGAAGAAACCAGAGGTTTCAAAGTAATGGACCAAAGTCTAGATTTTATTCTTATGGCTTTATAGGAAGTCAATGGAGGGTGTGATCGGATACGCATCATAACCTGATGTGCAAATGGAAAGTATAACTCTGGCTGCTCTATGGAGGAGCAAGAACAGAAACAGAAAGGACATTGGAAGTCATGGTGAGAACAGAGGGTGACTTGGATGATGGGTGTGGTAGGAGAGATGGAGAGTAGTAAGGTTGGTGATAGGTTTTGAAATGGTCAATAAAACTTGCTGAAGATTGGCTATGGGTTGTGAAGAACAGAGAATGAAGCATAGTTTCTTATTCTAGTAGCTGATGTGATTTACTGAGAGTGGGAGTCCCACGAGAAGAGTTAAAGGATGGAAGGGAAGTGAAAGTCCTGTGTGGACATGTTAAATTTGAGATGACCATTGGACAAGCGCAACTACCACATAGGCAGTCAGGTGAGTGTAGAGTTCAGAGAAGATGTCAGAGATGGAGGTATAAATCTGTGAGTTCTGCAAAGACAGATAGTATTCAAAGCCATGAGACAGGATGGGATGACTTATGGAGAGAATATGGGTAGAGAGGAGAGGAGGGATGAGAAGTGATTTGAAAGCCTGGAAGAGGGCCATGATTTAGAGATCAATGAAAAGTACAGCCAGGATGTTGAGAAAAATAGCACAGAAAAATAGCACATTAAAATTTGCAAGATGGAGGTCACTGGTATAATGATTTATAGTCCATGTAATTTGCAGTTCAAACCATGATTTTTTTAAAAAAGTGAAATGGAAGTTATTAATAATTCTGCCAAATAGTAGTGTAAACTGGGACTGTCTTGGGCAAACAAGAATGTACAGTCACCCTACCATTGGTAACCTCTATAAGACCGATTTCAGCAGAGTTGTACTGAGTTGGCAATGAGACTGGGGTGGGCTGGGGAGAGAAAAAAGGTGAAGAAATGAAAACAGGAAGCACAGGAAACCTTTTTGAGAAATTCCACAATAAAGAAGGTAGCAGAAAAGTGGGACACGGCCACAAAAGATATGAAATCAAGAAAAGGGTGGAGTTTTTATTTAATGGGAGATATTATAGCACCTATGAATGCTAATGTGAAAGATGTAGGAGAGAGGAAAATTTTGATAATGCAAGAGGAAGGCAGCAGAAGCAGAGTCCCCAAGCAGGAGAGCAAGGATGAGATTCTGTGCACGCGTGGAGTGGCTGAAGTCAGGCATGGACTGACTCAGTTCACCCATTGTAACGAGGGGAAGCAGAATGTGTGGATACAGCACCCACAGTTGCAAGATTAGGCAGTGGCAAAGGAGTTAACTTCTTAGTCAAAGCAAGAGTGATTCCACTTCTCGTGAAATCCTCTTTCCCACCCACAAGAAGTCAGTTTACCTTTTGGGGGCAATTTTCTTCATAGGCATTAAGAAGAGATATGGGAGCTATTTCTTCTCTCTGGAAAATGCTCCAATATGGAAACTTTAATAGTTTACCAGCAAATATGGAAATTCTCCCAGGTTCAATTTAGATCTGGCAGAGAAGATGAATATTACTAGTCAGTCAGCAACTGCCTATAACAGATGTTTTTGTTGAATGTGAACATTAACAGTTCTGGTTTTTTTTCAGAATTTGAATTAAGAAATAGCCAAGGGTACATCAAGACCCAGGTGGAAAAAATCCTTTGACCAGAGACACATAATTTAAATGTAGTGAAAACTTTAACACGGAAGCACTACATGACCCATGGGGAAATGATGCACCCTGATTGTTTAATTTGTAGGAGGGGGCGGGGAAAGCATATGTCTTAAAGAATTCAGGGGTTGGGGATTCAGCCTCTGTCAGACAACCATTAGTAGGGGTTTTCAGGAAATGCAAGCTTTTTGTTGGGGCAACACAAAATAAGCCAAGCAAATGAGTATTTCTAGCGATTTAATGTCTAGGAAAACTCAGTTCAACTGACTCAGCAGATAAAACTGGAATTAAATGGTTCCGATTCCAAATTATGTTCTTTCCAGAATCACCCCCCACCCCTTGAATCCACTCCAAGGAAGGAAAAATGGCAAAGACCATTCTCTCCCTTTCTTATAAATCAAACTTTCATTTCCCTAGTCAGCCAGATAAAGTTGGAGAAAGACAGTTTACTTATCTGGAAAATGGTGTCTGAGTAGTCCTTTCCAGATGTGCTTTCACTTACTACAGACATTGCTCCAGGGCAATAGAATTTAATGCAGGTCCTCCTTGGTGTTCGCCAGTGTAACAACCACACCTGCTAAGTAAGGTACTGCAGGCAGGACCCAGGCCTTCACCGATGAGATGCTCCTGCTCAAAATACTACGCTATCATTTATGCACACCACTGCCACGGTGAGAAATCAACTATACTTGGACAAGATCAGTGCTCTGTAACTTAGTCCATTACATAGTTAAAGATGGAGTTTAAAGAACCAGCTGAGGTTCTTAGTTATTGATCCTATGAATCGTTCTGTTATTCAATGACTAAATTCAACTTAAGTATAGTTGCTATCCATTACATTAGAAACCAGCTTCCCCATTCTCAATGGGGTAAAAGAAAAGAGTACACTTTATAAGCACATGTAGATAAAATCAGCTCATCATCTTATTCTGAGAATGCCAATTACTGAGAAATACTCTGTGACTATATACCATCAACAGCATTTGTTTTCATTGGAACACGTTTTTTAACTTCCTTTTAAAAATTACAACAGTATTAACTGAAAAATAGGTTAACTAAGAAATATGGTATTTCTTGTCAAGTTCTCATGTAGGGGTCAGGCTCAGATGCTAGGAACCGCTGCAGGTGGAGCCATTTCCTACAGACATTGACCCGCCACTCAGAACTCACTTGTGCAGTGCAGAGATAATGGTCCACATGCTGTGAACCATAACTGAGCACAGAGACCAGGTTGTTTTGATTTTTCACAGGCTCTATGAACTCTTACTTTTGGAGGTCACCTACCTTTTATTACATATATTAAAATGCACTCACATTCCATGTTAAATGTAATATATACAGAAGAGCCGATTTGAGTTGCTCTCAACTACTTGCCCTAATGCCACAACATGGAGACATTTAATTACAGACAGTTAATTTCAATGACACTATCTTCACTTACTGTGGAGCCAATAAAATAAGTTTCGAACATTTTTGTAGATGTTTAAGTAAACGTGCTAATTTTAACACAGCAATGTTCTTGTCTTGATTTGAAGTCAATGATTTTTATTTTTTTTGTTAATGTCAGAAATAATTTTATGGTCCCTTGAAATAGTCATAGACCCTAGGCATGGCTTAGTGCTTAATGGGTAAAATGAACCTGGTGTAAACAGGCCCTGAACAATGTTTGAAGATTTACTATGCAAAATTTCAAAAGGACTGTATTGGGATATAAATACTTCACGTGGCACCCCACCTTCCAGTTATCAAATGCAATGGAATACTTCTTTCAAACTTTTCCTATTCAGACTCATCTTTCCTCCTCCCACCATCTTTTCATAGGCCTCTGTCATGCCAGACAGAAACTGTTGCAATAGACTCTTATTTTGTCTCCCTGCCTGGAGTTTGCCCCTCCTTCAACAGAGGGCAAAGAGATTAGGCTTGTTAAAATGATAGTCAGTTGGCCCTGGCTGGTGTAGCTCAGTGGATTGAGAGCCAGACTGCAGACTGAAAGGTAGCCAGTTGAATCCCTAGTCAGGGCACACACCTGGGTTGCCGGCCAGGTCCCCAGTTGAGGGAATGAGAAAGATAACCAATTGCTGTTTCTCTCATACATTATTTTTCTCTCCCTCTCTTTCTCTCTCCTTTCTCCTCTCTCTAAAAATAAATAAAATCTTTAAAAAAAAATGGTAGTCGATCACAAAAGTAAGTATAATTCAACTAAACAACGAATTAATCAATTAAATTAAATGACATGGGTGTTTTGTAGTAATATACTATGTATGTTTGCTGTTTAAATGTAAATGTTCAGCTTTATCTTCTAGCTTACCAACAAAACTTTTCTACACACTTTTCTTTAAAGATACTTAACAAATTTTCACCCTTGCTTGCTCATTAATTCAGTCATTCAACAAATGTTAAACACCTACAGAGTCCTAGGCATGTTAAGAGTCACTATGAATTCAATGATGAGTAAGACCGTAGGTAGGCAACTAGCCTGGGTTCCCCTGTTCCACTGGAAGACATACTAAAATACAGGCACCTGAAATGCTACTGGTGCTTTGATGGAGGTAAGTATAGGCTACAGTGAAAAGCACAGAGGCAGAGTGGTCAGTTCTGCCTGAGGATAGCAGGTAGGAGAGCACGGTTCATGAAAAGCTTATTTTTGGAAAAATGTCTCATTATTTATCTGGCACACATTTAAGCAAGAATATTCCAGTCAGAAGTAGTAACATAAACAAAGGCATCAAGGCAAGAAATAGACTTCAAAATATTATTGAATTGATAAGTGTATTCATCAAAGCAGGGATGTAAGTATAATTATAATAAATTAATTTTTGCTATAACTAAAATATCAAAACTTAAAATAATAACGTGAGTTTTAATATACCTTCTTTACAACTTTTCAATATTTTAAAGCATTCTTAATGTTCTGAGAAAAACAGTTTCAATATACATAAAAACACGTATCCAGGGGCACACCTTTTTCCCTCTGTCCCAGACTCCAACATGGCTTAGCATGGCACTATCAGATCCTGTTTTTATTTAAAATTTTGAATTTTCTTCATTGTGAATTTTTACATTGATTTTTACTTTGTAATTTTTTTAAAATTAAAACATTAGTTATCTTGATTACTAGTGGCCCTTAAATTTTGCACTCAAGGTGAGCCTTTACTCCCCTCACCCTAATCCCAGCCCTGGAAAAAGACATCACATCTATACTTTAAAGATCATTCTCTCACAATTTTGGGTACCACTTGCTGAAAACTGGTGGTTGACTGGAGAAGTGGGGGCAAAATCAAAAAGGACAGAGTGAAAGCACAGGTGAAAGGAGTCTCAGGAATGAAGAATGGGGAGAATTTGATAAAAAAAATAACTGAGTATATAGGGAAGCTTTCTATCCTGGGATTCACTTCCAAATTATGATTACCGAAGCCCAACAGAGTCTCCCTCCTCTAGACATCTCCTTTAAACCATTTAACTCCATGAAAAATTGCTTCATCTCCACATTTTTATCTTTTAAAGTAGATTATAATCTCTTTGCTGCTAAAGGCCATATTTCACATTTCTTTGTTTCTCCTATAGTGTTGTAAGCACATATATGCTCAATAAATACCTCTTGAAAAACCTAGAATCATCAATGCTTTTTAACATAGCTCCAAGGCAGTGCCCCAAATAATTAAGCCAATGAAAGAAGAGTTTAAATCTTCTTTGGATATATCTTTAAGGTTAGAATACTCATTTATCTCCCCAAGATGGCATAAACGACTTCTTAGGGCCTTTTCCAATTACATGATTAATAGCCCTTTTCTGAGAAGAGTTTTATATATGTTACTGCTAATAGCAAGAGAACTTCTCTTGGGGCCTTTTTGCCTTTTATGTGATTACACTGATATTTTAGAGAAAATGAAATTACTGCATACCATCTGGGAAGTTCTTTTGAATTTATAAAATGCAAAGGTTGCTAAAGGACTGCAAAGTTGAGGCAGACCTCTTATCCAATCATCAATAGATAATTTTGGTTTTTATAACCCTCAGAAAGTCCTACTGTGGTTAGCAATGTCCAGCATTTGACATTAGTATTCCCCTTGACAACTGACCCAGAGAGTTTCTTTACAAATTATTTCAGTTTTAATAAAAAGGTAATTACACTTATAGAAAAACTGAACTTCATATGTCTGAGTGTAGCTTTGTCAGATTTCCATTTGTGGTGATATCTTTATCCATTTTACCAGCTATTACTATTGTTATTTTCTAATATTATTATTACTATTATTTTAGACAAGGGGCTTTAATAAAGCTCTTTTAAAAAGGGACTACATCCATACTGTATATACCCTCTGGCCCCCGCCTCTCCCCTCTGGATAATGGGTGAAATGCTGAAGTCCGCCTGGCCCAGCTGTGGAACTGTCACACCAGCCCTGTATTACTACATCTAGGCTTCCAATTTGATGTGAAAAACAAAATCATTCATGTGATTTTACCACTAGTCTTTAATTTTCTGTCATTCAGCGCTGATTATGTAACTTCTGATAACAGAATTTGGTATTTAAAGTGGGATGCTTTAAGTAAACCTACAGTGTGGAATTGATTTCTTGGCAGAAATGGGGCTTTGGGCTGTAGGGCCTGGGATACTTTTGAACTGGAAAGCTGGCAATCTTTGTTATGTAGTGGAAGGACATTTGGTGCTATTGTTGCCTGCTTTTCTTGGAATGTAGGCAATGGACTGACTAAGGCTGTAGGATTAGAAGAAATGAAAGCAAACACTTTATATACTGGCAAGTGCTACCTCTCTCACTTTCAGCAAAATTCGACTAAAGAGATGACACCAGATAAGAACTGCTCAGGCTGAAAGCAGAGAAGGAAGGAAACACCATTTTCCAAAGGAATCTTTCCTCACCTGTGGTCTGTGGTGAAGCCAAACACTTTTGTTCTTCACCCTCAAAGCAGATGGAAACTGGTGACGGACAAAGAGTAGCCTCAAGAGTGGTGTTCAAATGGAAAGAGTCACAAAGCCTCTGCAGCAAGGGGATCAAGGGCCTTGCCTTCCCACCTCAGCCGGCTGACTCCACAGTCTCAAGGCAGCAGCCATCGCGTCAAGCCAGGGTGATGAGGAGAATATGGAGACCTATAATTAAAAGAGGAGAAGAAGCCTCAGGCTTAAAATCTACATTTAGACAACACCTTTGGCTAATATTTATTAAACTTGGACTTCACCAGCAGCAATCAGAATGAAACTGAACTAAGTTTACTGTATTTCAAAAATGCTTTCATTCCTCCTCCAAGACTTTGCTTAAAACATCCTGTGGCTAGTAAACCCTTAGTACAAATCCCTGGTCCCGCAAAGTACACCAGTTAGAAGTTGTCTTTGAGAGCATTGTAGTCCCAAGGAAGGCTGCTTTACCAAGCCACATTAGGGGAAAGAACCAGAGGATCAGGAGAACAGGGATCCTGAGTGGTCATCCCAGAGAGGACAACAAGGTTCAGCTAGAATGGCCAAGCCAGGAAGTTACCCCATGGTAAGACAGACAGTCGCTGCTACTGACAAAGGATGGATAGCACACAATTTGCAAATAATATGTAATATTCTTGAGCACAAATTCCTTATAGCCAATTGGTTCTCACAGAATGCTTTCTTTGAAAAAGCTGTTGACAAATGAGTGTGATTCCAACATGTAGACATGAAGCTGCTTGATACGTTTGTTGAAGTTACTGAGCAAAATGAAAGTGAAGCAGTAAAGATGGTTGTCAGGATTCCTCATGTTCACCAATGATGTGCGCAACGTTCAAATACTGGAAGTTTGAAGATCCTGAAAGAGTATTTCTGCAATTTTTGGTGTTATTTACAATGTAAGGGCTATGATCACAACATGTTTTTTAAATAAATATATTTTATTGATTAAGCTATTACAGTTGTCTGATTTTCTCCCCTTTATTCCCCTCTGTCCTGCACACCACCTCCCACCTGCTTTCCCCACTTTTATGGGTCATATAAGTTCTTTGGCTTCTCCATTTTTCTACTATTCTTAACCTCCCCCTGTCTATTTTCTACCTACCATTTATGCTACTTATTCTTTGTACCTTTCCACCCTCTCTCCTCCTCCCACTTCCCCACATAACCCTCCATGTGTTCTCCGTTTCTGTGATTCTGTGCCTGTTCTAGTTATTTGCTTAGTTTGTTTTTGTTTTTTAGGTTCAGTTGTTAATAACTGTGATTTTGTTCTCATTTTACTATTCATATTTTTGATCTTCCTCTTTTTCTTTGATACGTCTCTTTAACATTTCATATAATAAAGGTTTGGTGATGATGAACTCCTTTAACTTGACCTTATCTGGGAAGCACTTTGTCTGTCCTTCCATTCTAAATGATAGCTTTGCTGAATAGAGTAATCTTGGATGTAGGTCCTTACTTTTCATTACTTTGAATACTTCTTTCCAGCCCCTTCTTGCCTGCAAGGTCTCTTTTAAGAAATCAGCTGTCAGTCTTATGGGAACTCCTTTGTAGGTAACTGTCTCCTTTTCTCTTGCTGCTTTTAACATTCTCTCCTTATCTTTAATCTTGACCAATGTAATTATGATGTGCCTTGGTGTGTTCTTCCTTGGGTCCAACTTCTTTAGGACTCTGAGCTTCCTGGACTTCCTGGAAGTCTATTTCCTTTGCCAGATTGGGGAAATTCTCCTTGATTGTTTTTTCAAATAAGTTTTCAATTTTTTGCTCTTCTTCTCCTTCTGGAACCCTTGTGATTTGAATGTTGGAACATTTAAAGGTGTCCTGGAGGTTCCTAAGTCTCTCCTCATTTTTTTGAATTCTTGTTTCTTCATGATGTTCTGGTTGAATTTTTCTTTCTTCTTTCTGATCCAAACCATTAATTTGAATCCCAGTTTCCTTCCCATCACTGTTGGTTCCCTATATATTTTGCTTTATGTCACTTTGCATAACCTTCATTTGTTCCTTCATTTTGCAACTGAGCTCAACAGTTCTGTGAGCATTCCAATTACCAGTGTTTTGAGCTATGAGTCTGATAGTTTGGCTACCTCTTCATTGCTTAGTTGTGTTTTTTCTGGGGTTTTGACCTATTCTTTCATTTGGGCCTTTTTTTTTTTGGCTTGGTGCACCTATCAAGTTCTAAGGGGCAGAGCCTTAGGTGTTCATCAGGGCAGGGCAACCCATGTAGCTGCATTGTGATGCTGTATGTGGGAGAGGGGTCCAAGAGGGAACAGGGTTGCTTGCTCTGCTCTCTGCCAGCTTTCAGGCACTATCCCCGCTACCCACAAGCAAATTGGGCCCTTCTGGTGCTGATTCCCAGGTGGGTGGGTTTTTGTACATGCTAGGATCTTGTGGGTGTCTCCAATGAACTCTCCTGTGAGGCTGGGAGTTTCTCTTACTGTTGCAACCCCCACAAGTGTTTTCAGTCAGAGGTTTTGAGACTTTATTTCCCCATGCTAAAACCCTGGGTTGCATGGTCTGTCTCACTCCCCAGTTGTTCCTCCCACTTTATCTGCACATGAATATGGGACTGCCCAGTCTGCCAGCAGCTACATCACTGGGTCCACCAGCTAACCTCTGCCTTGCCAGGAGTCCTCTCTGCTCAGCTGCCTGTCTCCACCCCTCCTATTGGTCTGAATGAATGTTTCTTCTTCAACTCCTTGGTTGTCGGACTTCCATACGGTTCGATTTTCTGGCAGTCCTGGTTATTTTTTGTTCTTAAATCTGTTGTTGTCCTTCTTTTGGTTGTGTGAGGAGGCACAGTGTGTCTACTTATGCTTCCATCTTACCAGAAGTCTTATCACAACATGTTTTAAGTATAATTTGCATTGGTAACATTTTCTTCATCATTCTTAAGTCTACACAGTCAATAAAAGAATAAATTAAGCCCTGGTTGATAGTACAATATCTGCTCATTTCCATGGTGCAAATGCTTCACTATGGCTGACTTCAAGATAACACTAGGATGTCACTGAAGGCAGAGTTGGATCAAATGTGCTGTATATTATTTTTAAATTATATTTTGTTAATTATGCTATTACAGTTGTCCCAATTTCCCCCCTTTCCCCCCTCCACCAAGCACCTCCTACTCCGTTAAGCAATCCCCCCACCATTGTCCATCTCCATAGGTCACGCATATATGTTCTTTTGCTACTCCATTTCCTAGACTGTCCTTTACATCCCCATGGCTATCCTGTGACTACCTATTTGTACTTCTTAATCTCCTCACCTCTTCACCCATTCCCCCACACCCACCTCCCATCTGGCAACCACAAAATGCTCTTTATATCCATGATTCTGTCTCTGTTCTTGTTTGCTTAGTTTTTTTAGAATCAATTGAATGGTTTGGAGATATTTTAGAGCATCTTGCCCTGGCTGGTGTGGCTCAGTTGGTGTCGAAAGTTCGCACAGTTCAATTCCTGGCCAGGGCACATGCCTAGGTTGCAGGTTTAGTCCCCACTCAGGGCACATACAAGAGGCAACTGAGCAAGGATTCTCTATCACATCAATGTTTCTCTCCTTTTGTTTCTCCCTGCCTTCCCCTCTTTCTAAAATAAAAAATGTTTCTTCATCATATCACTATGATAGATACAAATTTTAAGAGCACAGATCAGAGCAAAATATAATAAAAATAATTAGAACATGATGAATTTTGAGCATGGGTCACCTTTGCTCTTACTATAATGTATTAATTGTAAGTTTATGTAATTTAACTTTTAATAATAACTGAGTATAATCATGAACTCACAAAATTCCTGAACTTTTAACAATTGGCTATTGTGATTTGGTACAAGTCTTATTTCCACACTACTACATGTCTGAATGAAAGGTAATTAAAGGGGTAACTGTGGCAAACAAGGCTAGTTGCCTACCCAAATAGCTATCCTATTTTCCATCAATAACAAAATCTGATGTTATTAGATGCAATGTATGTCAAGTTAAGGAATACATTTCTCAGCCTTCCGTGTAGATAGAGATGGCTCCGCAACACAGTTCTAGCTAATCAGATATAAATGAATGACGCTGAGTGAAACTTCATAAGATCTCCCTAAAACTAGGCGAGAGGAAGTTAGCAGGTGCTTTTTGTCCTTTGCCCTTCCCCTTTCTAATGGTCAGGTCAGGCTAGAGTATGATATAGTAAAAATTTAATCCACAAATATGCATCTTAAAATAACCAAAGTTAATTTCTCACTTCTTGTCTGTTGCAGGTTGCTGGGGCAGCTCTGATGCACGATCATTCTGGGAGCCAGGTACGGTGGCTCCACCAGCTGGAACACATAGGCTCCCCAGGTGACATGACTACTTTTCTGTGCTTCATCCCCCAAACAAAACACTTCATTCCCACAGTGGTCAGAATTATTCACACACCTCTGTTTAACTGCAGGGCAGGCTAGCAGTGCACCTACATTAACTAGGAAAATAAAACATCTAATTTGTTGAAGGCCATTATTTTTGCATTTATGATATAATAAAATGTAATTCCTGAGCAATACTATTGATGCCAGTTTTTTTAAGTTTACTATAGGTAGAGTCAATAGCATATGAAGGGTGCTATATTGTAATCCTGCCAGAAGTATATTTAAGACCAGCAAGTGGAACAAAGTGCAAGCATATGGAACTGACCCCTAGCCTTCCTTTGTCAGGGAGGAAGACACATTCTAAAAAGACATCACGGTTCTGGTACACTCCTAAAGCAGAGTGAGTCATGAAGAATGCTCTTTTTACATGAGGCATAATTTTAAGCTTTAATATGGGTTTTCTCTTTTGCCTTTCTGAGTGTAAGACCTTTTCCATAATTGGCCTCAGGTATCCATCTGTGTGAGAAGAGATTAGAAATTAAAGGAGGAGGTATGCAAAAAGAAGAAGATGTAATAAATAGTCAGCTCTTGACATTAGAAATCGTACTGTGCAACAAGACAATGCTATTTGTGCAAGCCAGGTTATTTTCTTGAGTGAGGATTTTCCAAATTCCTGCTGCACCATTTACACAAACTCTCCCGTGATTTACATTTACAGATCAAGGCCAAGCTTGTCCATAAGACTGATCTGCAGCCAGAAAGGAAATAAGATATGGCACAGAGTTGAGAGAAAATCCCACCCTTTTTGGTCCCTGAAAATAGTACAAAGAAGAGAAAGAAAGGAGACAGGGAAGGGGAGTGTTGCAACCAGACATAAATGTCTTGGTTTTGCTCAAAGCTTAGACTGAAAGGCAGAGGGAAATGCATCAAGTCAACAATGACAAACCCAAAGGGAAGCCAGGACACAGACCAGAAACATGGCAAACAGGGTTACAGGGAGGAGTGCTTACAGTTCAGCGTTCCCAAGCTTTTCTTAATTCTGATGAGGTATTGACTTTGAGTTGAAATCAATGGGCATTCTGTGGGGTCTCCCATGGCTGGGTAAGATGCTGAGGATGAATGGGCAAGTCAAAAGACAAGTCAAAAGACAAGTCAAATGACAAGAGAACATAGTTAGGGGCCCAGTGGGATCTGGAGCTGCAGGAACTGAGTGAGGAGGTGAGGAGGCACAGAACACCACAGGAGCATCACTGAGTTGAAAGAATGGATCATAAGTCAAATCAGCCACTGAAACACAGCAGGACAAAGATTACACAGGTGGGCACAGAACATCCTCTCAGAGCCCGGGTGGGTTCTAGCCAGCACACACTCAAAAACAGCAGGTATTTCTTCCCTGCTCAACTTCACACCCTCAGGAGAATGCACTGGCTGGCTCCCTTGCCTCTAAACACACGGATATTGTCTGAGAGAAAGGAGCAGGAGATAGGGTAGGCTCTTTAAAGAAATAAACATCTTTTTCCCAGGGAGACTACACTTTACTGCAAGGGACCATTTAAGTTATTGGACTGGACTAAATTTAATCTTGAACAGATTAGTTAATTTGTATGCCTACTAACCAGTTAATTTATATCGATCTTTAGGAGGCACGTAAGAATCTACAGACAAAATAAAGGAACCAGACTATTCTCAGTGGTTGTGTGAATTAAATGACCTCATGTCATTTAATGACATGTGAATTTTGTGACCTCAACACAGACTATTTCTGCTGTTGGCCTGTCACAAGAATATGCAGGGGAGGAAGAAAATTTTCTCTATTCTCCTAGGTTCTTCCAGCTAGCCTAATAATTAAGTCAACATGAGACAAATTAACAAGAGAAAATAATTTAATTTCCTATGTACATATGGGAACCTCACATACGCAGGAGAGTCAGAGAGCCCTCATACATGACAGGTCAAGGGATAGACAGTAAAAATTATGTATATATGGCACTTTGAGCTAAAGATAAGTCACCTTGGGGCTTCAGACAAGAGGAAGGTCATTCCAAGACAATCAGAAGAGCGAATGTTCAGTATTTAGAAATTTGCCCTGTCATAGAGACATGTGATAAAAAAGTTATTTCTGGTAATAACTTCTGTTATGGGCAAGGCCCCACATTTAAATTCTTTAAGGGAGAGGTAAAAGTTTCTCTTGGACCAACAGAGTTTCATTGGCCTTCAGCTCAAGATAATTCACATGCCAAAGTGGCACATCTTGTGGAGGTCTGTTCTGAACCCCTCTTAATATTTTGCAAGGTATATTGCTAATGTCACCAGGGGTATAAAATAAGCAGATTTGCCCTAATGCAGGGCTGGGTGCTCTGCAAAGATGTTCTATTGTACCTCATACACAAATAGTTTAAAGATTCGGTACTACCCCTCCATCCATCCACTATAGTTTTGGGTGAATTACCTGGGATGCACTGGTAAACAGCCACAATTTCACCCTTAAGTAATGACTAGGTCAGGGACCTCTTGTGTGTGTGCACATGTGCATAGAACTGACTACATAATATATAAGACCTGGTGTAAAATGAAAATGCAAGATTCCTCATTCAAAAATTATTAAGCATTTCAAGACACCTGAAGCAGAGATCAAACTAAGTGTTGGTTCCTTCGAGGGGCAGGACCCTGTGATATTGCATAGGTTGCTCACCCATGACGCAGGTCCCGTGTGTGTGTGTGTGTGTGTGTGCTGCATTGTGCTGTTCTTCTCGGAGGACTTTGTGATGTAAAGATATTGTTTTCTATCTCCCACATCAGGTTTTAGAATTCATACAGATCTACAAATGAGGGCTGGGCCCTTTTTATAAACCAGCTTTAAGCCTAGGCTAATAATGGCAACAATGTNCACAATTTCACCCTTAAGTAATGACTAGGTCAGGGACCTTTTGTGTGTGTGCACATGTGCATAGAACTGACTACATAATATATAGGACCTGGTGTAAAATGAAAATGCAAGATCCCTCATTCAAAAATGATTAAGCATTTCAAGACACCTGAAGCAGAGATCAAACTAAGTGTTGATTCCTTCGAGGGGCAGGACCCTGTGATATTGCATAGGTTGCTCACCCATGACGCAGGTCCCGTGTGTGTGTGTGTGTGTGCTGCATTGTGCTGTTCTTCTTGGAGGACTTTGTGATGTAAAGATATTGTTTTCTATCTCCCACATCAGGTTTTAGAATTCATACAGATCTACAAATGAGAGCTGGGCCCTTTTTATAAACCAGCTTTAAGCCTAGGCTAATAATGGCAACAATGTGAACCCTGGTTTAACTTCCACTCAGTAGTTGTGAAGTTGTGGGTACATTACTTATTTTTTCTGTGCCCCAGCTTCCCAATCTATAAAATGGGCATATAAAAATATGAGGGGGTGTGTGGAGGTGGAAGAGGGCATAAGGGGGATAAATGGTAATGGAAAAAAAAACATAAAAATAAATTAATTTATAAAAATATACCTAGCCATGGAATTAGTAAGCATATTTTAAAAATTAATGAATTGATATTTGTGGTGCTTAAAACACATCTTTCTGTATAGTAAGGACTATGTATTTGTTAAAGTAAAAATTTTAGGAGCTCTATTATATAAGAACTTAGCCTAACTCCCCTTCTCCATTCAGGACTATGGCACTACTAACCTTCTCCAGAAGGGAACCATTTACATCCAGAAGGCTCTCTGGGTCAAAAAGATGTGTTGATTTGAGAGTCTCCTTAGATGTTAATGGATGGGAACAAAAGACTTCATGTTTGGGAAGCAAAGGAGACCTGTGGCTGACTACCCCCCAAACTGCATTGATTTCCTACTTACATTAGATATAAAGTAAATAACTCAAAATTAACAAAAAGGAAGCCAATAACAACAAAATGCCAGCATAGTTGTTTAGTTGCCATGGCTCTGTGAAGGACGTGAGTATCACATGGAGGACTCTTCAGTGATTTTATTGACACAGTGCAGGAGAAGGGCTAAGAGGTTATGATGCCTAGCTCAGCAGCGTGGAATTTGGCAAAATGATGTCTTGCAATGTCCCAATAGGAAGAAGACAGAGTCTACGGCCTGAGAAAGAGAGAGACAGAGAGAGAGATTGGGAGGCAGAGCATCTTACTATTTACTGTTTGCCTGTGCACGTGGAGTCCAGGTGATTGCCTTAATCTTTCTATATGTGGACCATCGAGTATCCTTTGATTCCACACAGTCTGATTCAGGTGTCCTTGTTTCTTGTCTCCTCCCTTCCTTTTGTTTTGGGTCTTCAAAATTAACTGTAAGTGGATTCACTTTGTTTTTCCTCACTCTTATTCTTTGCAATAAAGAATCCATTGATGGTTTGATTTTTTTCTCTAAAAACTATGTTAAAATGAATATACAAATATTTAATTTTTTAAAAGTTTGTCCACATAGCTCCTAAAATTATCTCTTTGACTACTGGGGTTCTGATCTAAGAGCAGCTGGAACCTACAAAGGTTAGTGCAGCTAGCTAGGGCCCGGAAGCGTGAAGCACCATAAAGGCATGAAGGGGGAGTCACATGTAGAAGTAAGATGTGGGTCCAGTCTCCTCTCCCCTTTCTCCACATGGAAGGCAGATGGGCAAATGGTAGGGTAAGAGTTCATTTCAAGCTAGGAATTGGTGGGGCTTGGGTTGGGTAGCAATGAAAAATAAATAACAAAAACAACGAGGGCTGGACTAAATAAATCTCTAGCCGTTGAACTAAAATTGCAGCAGTGACAACGTGAGGATCTTGAGAAGCCTTCCTCACAACCCTTGACCCTCACGGCCCTTGCCAGAGTAACAGGAGCAGGGGGAGAACAAGGAGGTCAGAGGATCCAGAGTCCTAGAAAGGGCAGCATCAAAACAGATGGGCTTGGGATCCACAAGGCACTGATGGACAAGGAGGAGCAAGAGTGTCTCTGGGTCAATGTGGGTTGAGGGAGGCCTCCAGTGACAACGAGCAAATGAGATCAATTAAACAAAGTAAAACACATCCTGCCCACATCCCCACGAACACCTTTTTCTTTCCAACTAAGACAATATTTTAAATCTATGGACATTCCATGTGATATTTTATTCTATTTTTGTTTATTTTGTACTTTATTTTTATTGTTTACACTAATACAGATGTCCCCACTTCCCCCGCCTTTACCCAGCACCCCCCTCAGTTTCGACCCCCCTTCCCTCTGGCCATCACCACACCATTGTCTGTATCTATGAGTTATGCATATATGTTCTTTGGCTAATCCCTTCATTTTCTTTCATCTAGTCTCCCCTTTAAATCTCCTCTTAAAAAAAAATAAAAGAACATCCCAACTTTTGACATAAGCTCTGGAATGCATGAGAAGTTCCTTGTAAAAATGTATAGCCTTTTGTAAAAATTTAGCCTTTTTGCATAGATTTTTAAAAACATTTTCAATTACAGATTTATGGCAGAATTCTTCATGGGCCTGAATTGTCTGTTTAATATTAAAATGATTCTTGTAGGGAGCCATCTGTTACATGATCAGGCATGGAAATTCTTTACTGAGCTTTACATCAGCACTCACTGCAGTGCTTGTCATGCTTCAAATATCCTCAGGCACTTGTGTTTCCATTTAGAGGAGCAAGGTGAAGGACTTAGAGGCAGGACATGATGTCTCCCTGATTATGCAGTGGCTGTTACTGAAAACATTGTGTTCAGCATATGGTTTGCTAGATTGTCTTTTTCCCTAAACTAGCCTCAACATTTTCCTTTACTATGACAAAACGATACCCTGAGAAAAAGGACACTTTGATCATCTTTGAATCTCCTGTCAGAACAAACTGCTCATTGGATTAATCAACTCAGTTTTTCTTTAGAAACATAGTTTTATCTTTCAAAAACATAACAGACTTCAGCTCACTTTCTCCCCTGAGTGAGAGACAACTTTATTTTACCAAGTTTTATCTCAAGTGCTCACTCTGAATTACTGGGCTAGAATCTGCCTGAAAATGTGCATTGGGAAGGATTTTGAGACTGCGTTCAGTCTTAGCAGGAATGAATATCACAATTGATTACTTATGTCTGCCATGGGCATAGGAGTAGTAAGTATGGGCTACATACAGAATTTATTTACAATCTCTTATTCTTTTCTCTGTCCCCCATTACTGTGCTCATTAATAAGCATTGTGAAATGGCTGACCTTGGGGCAAACATACAGAGTATAATTAACTCCTCTGTCTAGAATCCAAACTTGAACCTGACTCCATAATAATAACATGAATAGTGACAATAATAGAAGCTACATTTGTTGACAATTTGCTATGTTATAGGCAAATTGCTATAGGTGCTTTACAAACATTCATTAATTTTATTTACTCCTCATAAACATTCCTCAATAAAGACATTATTCCCCCCAATTTCAGAGAGAAGATGACTAAACCTCAAGGAGGTAAAATAACTTTACTAAGTTCACCCCTCTACTCAAAATATACTCATAAATTGCTCACATAGCCATTCCCCAGAAGAGGACTCACACAATTCTTTTTCCAGTCTTACTGAAACATGATGCTGTATGACATTGTATTAGATATTAAAGTGTACAACATAATGATTGTATTTACCAAAATAAGTGTAGTTAACATGCCTCACCTTACATAGTTATAATTTTGTTGTCTGGTACACAATCTTTCAGATTGAATAGTTTAAAAACCCATCTTATGCAGAAAAGACAGGAGAAGTAATTGTTTACATTTTTATCTTTGCTATTCTCTTTCTGACTTGGAAACTGTAAATCAGCCCATTTCATTTCACCTCATCAATGCATTCATTGAAGAATTCATTTAACAAGCCTTCACTGAGTGTTTTTTATATGCTGAGTACTGGGGATTCAGATGTGTCCCGGATCCTTCCTCCATATAACTCAACAGAAGCGTTTCTGTCCTCGTCTAAGCCTCTTCATAGCAGTCCACACGAACAATCCCTCCATCCTTGAAACACCCCTGACCTTGTCCCTGAACCCCACTCCCCCACCCCCTTGTTTTCCTGCTCCCACAGCAGCCAGTCTTTCTTTCTCTGAGGCTGGAATTCTGTCCTCTACTCGGTCTTAGTCCAGGCCATGTTCTCATCTCTGTGTACTCTTTCTAGTCCAGGGCCGTTCAATAGAAATGTAAGGCAACACATTTGTGATTTTAGGTTTTCTAGTAGCCTCACTTAAAAAAAAAAGAAAAAGGTAAAATTGATTTAAAAACTACATTTTATTCAACCCAGTATATTTAAAATATTATCAATTCAATAGGTAATCAACATAAAAATTATTTTACATTTTTTCTAAATTTTCAAATTCCAGTGTGTAATTTATACTTTATACTTCCCAATTTCAAAGCTAAATTTTTACGGGGAATACTTGATCTGTATTTAGAGTTTATAAAATTTACTGTGGAAGAAGTAGATTCACATACCCGAGTCACAATGTCAAACATTTTTTAAAGTTTGGCAATAATTGAATTGAGTATTACTTTTTCTATTTAAGTTACTTAAAATGAAAAGTTTAGTTCATCAGCCACACTAACTACATTTCAAGTGCTTGATAGCCGCATGTGGCTAGTGTTTACCATGTCAGACACTGAAACTCTAGTTATCTCATATCTTTTCGTGGCTTCAATATCTCATGTGCGGAATGTTCCAGAATTTTTATATATAGCTGGACCTCTCCTCTGAGTGCTGAACCATATATCTAAAGACCATCTTGGATGTCTCAAATTTGGTTTTTCTAAAATGGGACTATGACCCATATTTTGCCATGTATGATACACACTGTTTTGCCCCAAGTTTTGAGGGAAAAAATAAGGATGCACATTATACACGGGTAGTACTAATTCTGTACCTATATGTTTTAAAATCTTGTATTTATGCTTATGCATTAATAGTGTAGCTCTAGTAAGCAATAATGATATTTGCATGCAAAATAATACCCTGGAATACAATAATTATTTTTTCCCTAAATATAAATAAATAAATAATTGAATTTAAAAATTAAAATGAAAGATTTTTTCCTGAAAGTTTGGGCCAGAAATGTAGGTATGCATTATACATGGCAAAATACAATATCTTGCATGGATATATAATTTATTTTTTATCAGCTTTATTGAGGCATAGTTAACAAATAAAATTGTAAGATTAAATAGAAATCTTGATGTCCCAGCTCAAAGCTGATCTTCTCTGGTTGCCTTAGGTTGGGCTTTCTGAAAATCAGACTTTCAGAGGAATATCTGCATGCAGGAGGTTTATCAGGGCCTATTCTCAAGACCAATGCCTGTGAGGGAATCCGAGAAGCAGGAATGGGCGGGGGAAGTAGCACTGGGCTGGAGCTGCAACAATGGCCTCAGCTGATTCCATGGGGAACTACAGAGGTGGGGCCTACAGAGATGTCCCCACCTGAGATCAGGGGCCTAGGCCCTTGGACACCTGCATCCACCAGGCATCAGCTGTGGGCTCTGCCTGAGGTGGGGTGTTAGCTTGGGTAAGGGCAAGACCCAGAGAGTGATATAGTGTAAGTCCTTAGCAGCCAACATTTCCTGAGGCTGTGGGAACAAGGGCCACCACCCTGAAGGGGATCTGACAGGCATACCACGGTATCCACCCAACAGTCTTCCTCATCTTCATAAGCAGTCTGATTCTCCAGACACTTTGTGATGCCGACATCCTGGGACTCATCCTTTACTTGCTACTTTCTAAATACTCATACAGTGAATAATTGAAACAGTGGTCAATCTCCCTTATCTTAGGCCCTGTATACTTACCCTTCCTGAATTCTGGAATCCTCCAGCCCACCCCACGCACTTCCTCTCCTCCATCTAGACCCTATCCACTCACCTACCCACATACATGTACACATTCCTTCCTCCTTAAGTTCTAGATCTCAGCTTAGTCACCGCATCCATGAGAAGCTTTTACCTGATTTCCTTATCTAAAATAAGTCATTTCAGCTTGTAATTATTTTATTGTTAGTTTCTTTTCTGTATCTTCCAATGGAATTTAAACTTCGTGAATAAGTGTTTGTTATCTGTCTTGTTTATGTAACCCAGGCACCTACTACCAGGCACCACATTTAGAGCCTTTAGACTCTCAGTCTGAGTTTACAGAGTGTCTGGGAAAATAATGTATTAGCATCAGCAGAGCAGAAACACGATGGTCGTAAATGAACATGACCTGGTGGAGGTAGGACGTGGTGCTATGAGAGCACAGGCTGGGGCAGGTACCTAAAGGGTCAGGAAGAATATCCTACAGCAAGGTAACACGTGAGCTGAATTTTAAGCAAGTAGCGGGGCTGGACTGAACAGAGAAGGGAGAAGGTAGACATTCATGGCAGAGAGAATGACTGCTTCATTACTTAATGTTTTTCTTTAAGACGTGCTCCTTTCTTATCCTGGATATCTCGAACCAACGCTCCCTTCCATATACACTCAGTCGATTTCCTCCTTACACTCAAATCCTAGCTCAGTCTCTCCTCTTCACATTTCTCCCTACCTGGAAAGACTCCCTTAATAAAGCAGAGAAAAATGGCAGCCTAAGCCCAACTAAGTTGGAAATTCTATGAGGTAATGATGAGCTCTTCTTCGTGGCTACATTACCCCATATGACTCCTTTTGGCTAATTTAGCAAAACCACCTGTGGATTCAACTCAATTTTAAAAATTCTTATTTAATTATTTAGTCAATTGTCTGCATTGTGAGTTACATATCTGAACCAAGTTGTCAATCTAAAATAGTTAAGTGGATTCAACCGTTAAGTGAGCTTTTCAATAGCTGGTCACAGTAAATAATCAATGCCATCTACCTAATGGCCCTTCCAGGAAAATCAGTTATGATCTTAGTGGTGATAACCTGCTGCAATGACCTTATGGTTATATTCCTCAGCATAAGAGCAAAGTAGATGATAATAGTTTTTAAAAACTGCTGTATCCAGTTCCCTAGTGTATCTCCTAATGGCCAAGAGAGCCAAAAACTGGTAGTGTTGACTGCTGACTTCAAAACCCGCCAATAAAGGTTGGAGTCAAACTTACGGTCCCATCTAATTTTCCTAGTGATGTACAGACTGACTGGGGCTCCATTTACATCTTGTCAGGAACCAATAACAGCTCATTTCCTCTAGGAAAAAACAAACTGAAATATCAAAGGGAAATTGCCTTTATGGGCCAGAAACAGGGTTGGATGAGTGGCACACTCTTGTTTATATGTCAATCAAATAAGAGGAAAGGAAAAATATCAGCCTCGGTCTATTTATGTGTCTGTTTTCAAGATTGTTCATTTTCTCTTGCCTAAGCAAAGTTTTTGTTTGCCTTGTTTAAGGTTTACTTTGCTTTGAGGCAAAATTTGAGAAGTGAAAAATTCAAACACATAAAATGCAAAAATATTTGTTTGTTTTTTTTTACTAAAATCCACTTCCAGGTTCACCTTCTTTCATATCAGTTCACCTTCATTTACCCAACAGTTGCTTGGACAAAAGATGTGTGAACTGACCCAATTCACAACCTGACCCCCATACTCCCAGAACAGATATTGTATTTTTGGACTATAAGATACAGTGTTCTTTTACTGCCCCCACCGCAGCTAGCCAGGTAAGCTACATTCAGACTATAAGACACACCCCCCTTTTCTTCCCAAATTGGGAGGAGTGCATCTTATACTCTGAAAAATATGGTATCGTTTGTGTTTCAGCTGACCTACCATTAAGAATTAAGCAGGCCAGTTTTCTCTCCTCAATTTTTTTTTCATGAACAGAGTAAGATTAATGTAAAGAAATTTTCATCAATGCTTTTTTCTCTTTCTGTGCTTTACCAGAATGAAACTATATATTTTTGTCTATCACTTCAGAGGCAAGTTCAAATTCTAACATCACAATGACTTTGACTCGAGCTCCTCAGCTTTACTGAAAATCAAGCATCTTTTCTTAATTTCCCATCATCTAGCTTAGTGAATTCTGAACCCTTTCCTCTTTCTCTTCCTCTCAGTTCTAAGAACAGAAGTCTCTTCTGAGGCCAAAATCAAATATACTTAGCACTCTCTTTTACCCTTCTGATGTTTACTTCCTATGTTTGGATCCTTAGCAAGAGTTGAGTTTTATTTTCACACCTAATTTAGGTACTTTTTCCCTTTCTCCTTTGCCCACAGACTCATTTTCTACTTATCAATAAGTACGCTGAGTTCTTTCATCCTCTGTGCTCACATTCTACTTCTATATCCTATGCAAAGTATGTGGGAACAAGATTTCCATCTTCCCTATCACTTGGATTGAGCCATCATTTTTAAAGATATTACTGATATCTCCTATTTTTCCACATGCAAGTCAAATTCTGTCCCACAGTTATCACCCCCTTTCCCCACCACATGATTCCACACCCCTCTGCCTGCCATCATTTCCTTTACATTCCACAACCACGCTTTTCCCGGATGGGAAGGGGGGCATATCATTCCCTCCTAATCACCTTGACCTCTCCTGGGATGCATTTTTGCTTACTTGACAACCGGAATGATATGAAAAGGGTTTTTAGACGAATGAGGTCTCTCATTTTTCCCAAGTCCTTTAAAGAACTACTATGGTTAAATAATTTTTGAATAAGTTGAGTGGTAACCATGACTCAAAGGTAGTCTTAAAATCCTTTCATCTATTTTTATCATTGATTCTCTCCATTAAAAGCTTTGTATAATATGCTAGTACACTTTTACATTTTTGACTTTTGGAATGAATTATAAATGTTAGAAATTGATTTGGGGTTATGTTGCTTGGGGCTGAGGGTATACTACCTGTTGATTTTCCACGGTGCATGAAAGAAGAATGTAGGCTGCTTCCCTCCCCCAGGAGGGAGGTGGAACAGTGTGTCCCTATCATCTGAGATTGCAGGAAGAGTCTGTAAATCTGTGTGTCCCCTGCATCATGTGCCCGACAGAGCAGAAATGTCCCCTGTTCTGTCCGGTTCCACAAAGGAATGTGCCCTGTGCAATCAGCTCACCTTGATGACTTTTAAATTAGAGAACTACTGGCTTATGTTCTGCTTTTTGCCTCCTCCCTGCTCCCCACAATTCAAATCAGAATTATTTCATAGCTTCCAATTCAGTTCATATTCTACCGAATTAACTTTATAACTCTCATTGCTAATGCTTATACAATTTCGATCTTAACCAACCTTTGATAACTTCCCATGGGAGGATAGGAGCCAAAAGAGTAATGTTTAATAATCTTTGAACACTATGTTTTTTAGCAGTTTTAGGAAAAGGTTTGATGATTCTAGTTCCATTAAAAAAAATGACATAGGAAAAAGTTTCCTATCAGCGTTTTCAATGAATCCCTTTAAGGTTTGTATGGACATTTATCCATAGATGTCTTCCTTTACCTTTTGTTTTTCTCTCTTTTCATAGACATTTGTTGGACAGTAAGGTACCTTTTTGATTTCAAGATAAGTCATTTTCTGAGAATAAAATTAGAGAAAATCCAATAATGTGGTGGAAGACTATTTCAAGAAGCAGAATGGTGCTTATACTATGTTCAGTAAAAATGTTAAAGCAACATGTGTTTTGCAATCTCATTTTATCTATCTATTTATCTATTTATTAAATTACCTTTCTCTCTCTCTCTCTCACACACACACACGCACACATGCATACACACGCACACACACAGAATGCCAGATAAGACAACACCCAAAATCATGGAAGTTAGTAGAATTGTATGGCTGGTCTTTATACCTTTTTTCCAATTTTTTTTCCTAGAGATAATGCATTTTTTGTAATAAAAGTATTTTTCAAAGGAAATAGTATTTTTATTCTTCTCTTCCACATGCCATAGATTGTGACAAGCAGAAAGTATATTAGGAAGCCTCCATTACCAATGACTGAATAATAAAGACTGTCCTTTCCAGTATTTGTCCCCACTGAAAAAAATTTCCACTGGTAATTTACCAAAACCAAGAAAAGCAGGCTAACAGGAGGATAAGAGAGGGTGATTTCACTTGTCGGACGGCATGTGACAATTAGGGAACACACCACTCTCTGCCAGCTGTCTGCCCTAGTGGAGGGGGGCTGCTCAGTGCCCGACGTGGAGAGAAGGTGCACCAGGTTTGGAGAGGATCAGAGCCTCCTCCCCCATTACTCTATAGCCCTGGCCCCAGAAATGTGATAAAAAGCTAACATTTACTGAGCTTATTCTATGTATTCACTTTCCTGAAAGCTTTGTATGTGTTAGCTCACTTAATCACTCCCCAAACTCTCTACAGTGGGAATTGTTATTACCCTGGTTTCACAGAGAAAGAAACTAGGCCATAAAGACACAGCATCTCACCAGTGAGTATGAAATCTGGGTGTGAATCAGGCAGTGTGGCTGGCACCAGAGCTCGTTCTTTTAAGAGTCCCGTACTGCCCCTCATTCCTATTGAAATGTGGTTGAAGCCTTCCAGGAATGAGAAACACTCAGGCTCCAGTGAAGACTAATTCCACCATGAGACTCTCTGTCCCACTCAGAGTTGCACCAAGATATATGGCTAACCAGACAACAGAGTAAGTAGAGAGATGACTCTGGGTGTAACCCCCAACCCCAGAGCAGATCTTCCTGGTTGGAGTACCCGGGTGCTGCTAATTTCTTTGAAGGTGATTCTGGGGAGAAGGAGTAAGGGGGTGGAGAAAGTGAGACAAAGAAGGAAGAAAAAGTAATAAAGGGAGCAATAAGTTTGCTATGGGCCATTGGGTCTTGATCCTCCAAGAATCCTCTAAGGTATCACAAAAAAACCTGCCACAAAACTGTCCCAGTCAGGGCTGGGGAAACTTGGCTATTTCCCCATACACAGTATCTCTTGTTGGTCGAGCAGTTTCACAGGGAGTAGTGAATCCTCAGCACTTCTGGGCTGCTCCCTGGGCAGGATGCCCTGGTGCTGGACAAAGCCCTCAGGCAGAGGAACAGAGAGATTCATGGGCTGGGGTGGGAAGCCGTGTGGACAGCACCTGTCCACCAGATCTACAGGGGCACTCGGGCCATGGGTTATGGGGCAAGGCCTCAACAGTGCCTTTACAAGTGAGTGCACCATCAAACCAACCTTGCTAGTTTTCTTCGAGATGTTTTTAGAGGAAAGTACTAGTACTAAAGATCCTGACTAGTACTTACAGGATCTCAGAATGGTCCCAGACCAGCAGCATCAGCAACCCTCTCCAGACTTTCTGAGTCAGAGACTCAGAAAAGAAAGGGGTTCTCTCCAGATTGCTGAAGGTTGCCCAGCAATCTGTGTTTTAAAAAGTCATCTAGGTGATTCTAATGAACATTAAAACTCTGCACACCACAACTGTGATGATGGAAAGAGTCCCTTCCATAAATCAATTTATCTTTCCAGGAAAGACCGAGATTTAGAACTTTTCCACTGCCAAATACCTATAACCCTGATCTCAAAACCTTAGTCCCTCTGGAAATGATTCATTCATTTTTCTCTTATAGGTTTGTGTATTGGTTAAAGTAAATGGCAAGCTGCTATATTTAAAAAGCCCCAAAGATAGGAATTTATTTTTTACAACAGTCTAGCCAACATAGGCTGGCAGAGCAGTTCTACTCTACAACGTCACTCAGGGACCCAGGTTCTTTCCATCTCGGGGCTCTGCTGTCTCCTTTGGTGACATGTGCATCTGGGTAGCCAAAGCTAAGCTGCTATATTATCCAAATCCTAGCCATAGGGTGTGGTGAATAGAGACAAAGTCCTGAGCCAGAAACTTATCCTAATTTGCAAATGACACAGTATTGGAATATATCAAACCCTCCAATATTCTATTCTTCTAACGTAGTCATATGACCACATGTAACTGTAAGGGGGGCTGAAAATGTAGCCTGCACCTTAGCAGCTCTGTTTGCAGGGGAAGAAAGGATACTGGGGGTGCCCAGCAGGTGGTCGTAGCATGTGACCTGATATCAGATCTTCTTAACAGCAGAGCTGTGACTGCTATTGTTATTGTTTGTTTTACTTTGTGCTGCATTTACTTATACCCTACCTTATTCCAGGAAAGCATTAAGGCACCTTCAATACATGAGTTAGAAGATCCTATTCAGATGGCTAGTTAAGACACACATATTACCTTATAGGGGTAAAGTATAACACATTAGCAGCTTTTAAAGATATCCATGCTCACATGTAACAGTCCAGACACGTACATTCTGTGATGAGTTTGTCACTGTGATTGTAGGACTCAGACCAGAGTGTTCTGAAGAGAATGTAAGTGCCCAACGGCATCGAAACTTCTGGAGACAAGGGAGAAGGAGAGGGAGCAAAGAGAGGTTGGACCCAAAGAAGGGTAATGTTATCGAAGTTGAACATGTTCTCAGTGCAATTTTGCCCAGACTTGGTAGGGTCTGTCCCTCACCTACAGGTTCCAAATACACCCGGCCAAGACACTGGTCAAGCAGGTTCATTCCAACATTTGGCTAGCAAGGGACTGAAAGTGGGTGAGCAGTTCCTGGCAAGACTGGAAGGAGCCAGAAGTCTGAGTCAAGGATGAAGTGTGCTAGGACTCCAAGGTCTGCGGACGAAAGTGGGATGAACTACAAGTCTAAAAGGAAAAAGGTTAGCTTAAAAAAAAAAGAATGGAGCAAAAACTAAGTAAAGGCTAGGTGGAAATGGAGCCAAATAAAACAAGGTGGAAAGCAAAGTTAGGTGGGTGATTTCTTGGAATGGAGCTGGATGGTCACATTTTCTGGTTGATGGGCAAGTTCTGCGGGTGACTTGGAATATGGGAAATAATCAGAGTGGGTGTGGGAAAGGATAGCACAGAAACAATTGCATTCTACTCTCAGAGCTAAAGGCAGAGCACCAAATCCCTGTTACTTCTAAAGTAATAGTCACCTCAGCACAGCCTCTGGGCATGGATTTAACATAACAATTTAGACTAAATCACAATTAGAAAGCTAATTAACTGAGGCAATGCATAATAAAACACATAGGCCTTGAATTGTGACTCCAAAGCCAGTTACTTGTGCTTTTATATTTTTTCTTCTAGGAAGAGGGACTATAGATTATACCTAAATATATCTCAATAAACCTAACAAATAAGCATGAGCACAATTAAGCCCGTCCAGATAAAGCAAAACCTCTCACCAACAGCGGCAAGTGACAAAGTCCTTTTAAAATTAAAGCTTCTATAAAACCTAAAAGGCAATACGATTAAGCAACCCCTTATCCTTTTAATGAAGGCCAGCAGCTCTCATATTTTTGTCTCTTTGCTTTATACACACAGAAATAGCCTTGGCGAGTATGTTGTTTTCCCTCTGATCACCACAGAATTAGCAGAAAATTGCATACCCAAAACTATTACTCTTATTACTTCATCATTTCTTTTAATAGACAAGAAATCTTCAGCATGATTTAATTATGCTCATCTGCATAAAAAAAGCATGTTGAGTTTCAGGTATGCAAAAAAAATTTTTTTTTCTATATAATGTAAAGACTCCAGCCCCATCTGGGTTTCCATTACTCTACACAGCTTTGCCCCTGGCAAAACAGTGCAAGTTTGTCTTTTCTACCTCTCCTTCCTGTTCCCTATTCTACACCTTCTTCTCCCCCCTTCTGCCCAGGCTCACTGTGCTCTCTCAGTCTGATGGAGTGATCTAGAGTTTTGACCCTGGAGCCACGGTGCCCGAGGTTATGTTACAATACTACCCCAGTGGATCGGTTGGGCAATTTACTTAAGCTCTGTAAACTCCATGTTCTTCATCTATAAAATGATGACAAACCAAATAGATTTGTTGTGAGGATTAAGTCACTTAACACTGTAAAACCCTTTAGAACAGTTCCTGGTGCTTACTACGTAGTTGGTATGTTAGATTTCTTTTTCATCTCCCACTGATTAATAATACATCCACTAATACCCTACCCTTGCCTGAGCCATGATAGTGTTTCAAGCTGTCAGATTAACCTGCCTACCTTGTCTTAAATCTCAACTTCCTTCAAGTTCTTCCCTTATCCAGTTGATGAACAGGTTGAGCATAAACTGGAGCAGGGCTTCTCAGGCCGGTGCATACAGATCACATGGGGACCTTGTCACATTGGGTCTAAAGCAGGGTTGGATTCGGCAGGCCTGGCAGAGAGCCTGAGAGCCTGCTAGTGCTGCTGGCCCGTGGACCATACCTGGAACAGAAGAGGTTGGTGTCATCGAAATCTACATTCTAATTCTCTCAAGAGATTGGGACCTGGGGCAAGTTCCTCAACTTCTGCCAGTCTATTTAAGCTCAAATGTACCTCAGAGGATCAATATGAGGATTAATGAATTAATGGGTGTAAAATGTTTAGCAAAGTGCCTGGCATACAGCAGTATAGTTCCAATAATTGGCAGCTATTAAGGTGTTAGGAACAGGTTATTAGACATTAATTCCAAAGGGAATTTGCATTTTAAAAGGGGTGACGTAACTGAATTTAACTGCTTTCATTTTAACTTGTAATATCAAATGAGGAAATTATAAGGTACCCCCGACCACTGGTGTTACTGTAACCAACTTTCAGGCCAAGGTTAAAATAATACAAGGCAAGCTCTGTAATTCTTAAAACAAAATTTCAGCTCTGCTAACAATAGCGCAGCACCTATGGCTCATGAACTTCCATTCAGCCAGCAACACCAAATTCTACTTCCAAACTTGACTGGTGACATCTGGTTCTGGCCAAAATGGAGTAACATTGGCAGGTAGTTTCCACCTGAAATATCCAAACAAACAAACATAAAGACAAAATTTATAAAACAAAGGTTTGCAAGGCACTAGAATCAGGCAGTAAAAGACAGTAATTCTTGATAGTAGGGAAACAAATGGCTGCCTTAAAATTTCCAGACCACTGTGCAGGGAACAAGAGCCCAGGTGAGCCCAGGGGACTCCCTCTTTCAGTCAGAAGACAGAGCTAAGACTCTGGGGAGACCTTGGCGGCTTGAGTTCAGTTTTCGGAATAGAGTAACAAAAAGGAGAGAGCTGCAAGGAAAAGGAGCTCTGGACATTTGTAGAAAATACAGATTAACCCGTTTTAACAGAATCAGGTCAAGGAATAGTGGGAAAGAAAAAACTGTAAAGGAAAAGTGAGAAACTCCTGGGGATGATGAACATATCCATTGTCTTGATTCTGGTAGATCTGTATGTCAAAGCTCATTAATGTACACTTTATTGCAGTTTTATTAATGTACACTTTATTGCAGTTTTATATGTTGATTATACTGAAGGGGGTGGCGAAGCTTGGACATGATTCAGTCACTCCATCTTCTTGATTATCTAAGCTCTATTCCTTGAATCATGTCAAGCCTCGATTCTATCACTTGAAAGGGACTTCAGAATTGCAATTTCACTTCATGCCTTCGCTTTTAACACCAGGAAGAATGTCTAGCACTTTTTAAGTGACTCTCATTTAAAAGCCCCATGGAGTACACCCCCGGGACTGGGCCTGGTGCTAGTGAAAAACAACAAAACTATATTCTTCATGGCATCCCAGCAAGGGCAGACTGTCTAAAAAGCTTTAGCCAAAATTGGTATTGACATACAATGTAGCAGGGCCCTGGAACTTCTTCTGGACTCTTGGGTCCTTGTTGTACGTACTCACCGTGCCCCACCCCCACCGGCTGCAAAGAAACTCCCCATTGCCTTGTTCCGTAATCTCTGCAGAAACATGTACAAGATAATTCACTGCTGGAGTTCAAATGTTGGAGAAAGTTTATCTCTAGATGAAAAAGTAAACATCTTGCTATTTGATGTTGGAAATTAGGGAACTGAGAATGTTCCCATTTTACTGCTCCACACAGTAAGCATCTTGCCTGGTTACCTTTACTGCTACCCACCACTGCTTTCGCCCTGATCCAAGCAACCATTACCATTCACTCAGCTGACTACTGTAGCAGCTCCCTCACTCATTTCCCTGCTTCCACCCACCCCGCTGCTTCAGTCTGTTTGCAACACAGCTGCCAGAGCCGTCCTTGAAAAATAAAAGCCTTTCCTTGCCTCCCATTTTACTTAGTGGAAAATCCAAATCCTTCGATGTATTCAAGGCCCATAGAGACCTGATCATCATTATTACCCCCAACTCCTCATCCTGTCATTCCCCTCATTCTCGCTCTTCTGGGGACCCCCCGCCTCCCCCCCTGCCTCCCCCCCCCGCCCCCCGCCACCTCAGCTCCATCCTGGGACCTACCACGGATGGTGCTGACACAGACCCTTTGCACTTGCTGTTCCTTTTGCCTACAAAGTTCTTCCCACAGTCATCAGCACACCTGGCTCCTCCATTTCCACAAGTCTTTGCTCAGATGGTGCAGTGTCAGTGAGGTCCGTCCTATTTTAAAGTGCAACTCATGCCTCATTTAGATTATTTATTGTTTATTATCTGTCCATAAAGGTGGGGATTTGAGTGTGTTTTGTTTTCTGATATACCTGAAGCTGTTAGAAAAAAGCCTAGCACAGAGTAGGAGCTTAATAAGTATCTGTTGAATGCGTGACTTGATCTAGACATAAATTAATATTTGAATGACCTTGGCCTGCTATATGCATAAATAGGCCAAGGTAACCTTCCTTTAGGAGGAAAGAAACTGAATTCTGATTTGAGGCAGGTTAGGGGGAATATAAGTCACTTCCAGTCACACTTCTAGCAAGTCTGGCAGTCAAGCTCTTAACTTTATAACAATTCTCCTTGAAATGCTTTTACAATTTTATTATTATGGCTACATTGCTTGTTCTGAGAGAGGCTCGTCCATCTCATATCTCTTCCCCATTCCATCTGTCTTCTCACTGCATGCTGTCTCTCCCGCTTTCTCCCTCTCTTTGACCTTATGATTTGAATAAGTGAAAAATGTCTTTGGCACTATTCAGACTGAATTAAAAGCTGGAGGTTCTTTCTGTTGATACAACAAAGAGAAGCCAAGAAAATCAATTAGTGGAATGGAGTAGAAGTGTGAGCAAAAAGTGTGAGGAAAAGTTTGTTTACTTATTTGTGTGTGTGTTTGTGTAAACTCAACNCCCCCCGCCTCAGCTCCATCCTGGGACCAACCACGGATGGTGCTGACACAGAGCCTTTGCACTTGCTGTGCCTTTTGCCTACAAAGTTCTTCCCACAGTCATCAGCACACCTGGCTCCTCCATTTCCACAAGTCTTTGCTCAGATGGTGCAGTGTCAGTGAGGTCCATCCTATTTTAAAGTGCAACCCATGCCTCATTTAGATTATTTATTGTTTATTATCTGTCCATAAAGGTGGGGATTTGAGTGTGTTTTGTTTTCTGATATACCTGAAGCTGTTAGAAAAAAAGCCTAGCACAGAGTAGGAGCTTAATAAGTATCTGTTGAATGCGTGACTTGATCTAGACATAAATTAATATTTGAATGACCTTGGCCTGCTATATACATAAATAGGCCAAGGTAACCTTCCTTTAGGAGGAAAGAAACTGAATTCTGATTTGAGGCAGGTTAGGGGGAGTATAAGTCACTTCCAGTCACACTTCTAGCAAGTCTGGCAGTCAAGCTCTTAACTTTATAACGATTCTCCTTGAAATGCTTTTACAATTTTATTATTATGGCTACATTGCTTGTTCTGAGAGAGGCTCGTCCATCTCATATCTCTTCCCCATTCCATCTGTCTTCTCACTGCATGCTGTCTCTCCCGCTTTCTCCCTCTCTTTGACCTTATGATTTGAATAAGTGAAAAATGTCTTTGGCACTATTCAGACTGAATTAAAAGCTGGAGGTTCTTTCTGTTGATACAACAAAGAGAAGCCAAGAAAATCAATTAGTGGAATGGAGCAGAAGTGTGAGCAAAAAGTGTGAGGAAAAGTTTGTTTACTTATTTGTGTGTGTGTTTGTGTAAACTCAACTTGATTCTAAAGAAAATTTAAGATGAGCCAATGATAGTGTTTGTTTTCTTCTTATTTTTTAGTTTAAGGAAGGGAATAAGCATTTTTAAAATCTACACATTGTGAAAGGTGCTCTCCACAAAAACAAATGTAAAGTATATGATCCATATATAATATAAATGTATTTTGCATTATAAAAATATCACATATGCAGAAAATTAGAAGAATGAACACCCATATACTCACTGTCTATGGTCACAATTTTTAACAGTTATAATTTTTAATTAGTCATATTTGTTTTGTCTATCTAAATTTTTGCTGGGCTATTAAAAATTATAGACATCATGACTAATGACCCATAAGTATTTCAGCATCCATTTGTAATAATTAAAGAAATTTTCTATATAACCCCAAGACCATTATCATACCTAAAAATATAATTCCCTGATTTCTAATCTATAAGTTTTCCTTTTTTATTATTATTTTTGATGTTCAAATTGTCCCAGATTTGGTCTGTGGGAGCTTCCTAAATCTGGCTCCTTTTCACATTACTCCATTAATTTCTAAGTACTTTTTAGCTTCCAGACTCAGCTTGTACAATTACTGCAGCAGACCAGAAATCACATATTTCTTAAAGGAGATCTGATCCCTGTTAGCAGGAAGTAATATTTAGAAACCAAAATCTGGGCTCCAGGGATTCTTATTACTACTGTGATGTCATTGCTCCTAATTTAGGTCATTTCAGTGGTTATATTTAGAAAATGTATTTTCAAAACAGTATTAATTAATATAGGCATACCTTGGAGATGTTGTATGTTCTGTTCCAGACCAATACAATGAAGTGAATATAGTAATGAAGAAAGTCTCCTGAATTTTGGGGGTTCTAAGTACATATAAAAGTTGTTTACATTATACTGTGTCTACTAAGAGTGCAATAGCATTATGCCTAAAAACCCAAAGTACATACCTTAGGGGGTTTTTTTTGTTTTTTTTTAAAGATTTTATTTATTTATTTATCTTTAGAGGGGAAGGAGAGAGGGAGAGAAACATCAATGTATGGTTGCCTTTTGTGCATCCCCTGCTGGGAGTTGGCCTGCAGGGAACTGGACTACAACCCAGGCATGTGCCCTGACTGGGAATCGAACCACGATCCTCTGGTTCGCAGGCCCGCGCTCAATCCCATACCTTAGTTTTATAATACTTTATTACTTAAAAAAATCTCTAACCATCATCTGAGTCTTCAGTGGCCTAGTAGGTCTTATCTCTGTGTTGATGGCTGCTGACTGATTGGGCTGGTGATTGCTGAAGGCTGGGGTGGCCATGGCCATTTCTTAAAAATGACACAACAGTAAAGTTTGCCACATTAATTCTGTCTTCCTCTCATGGACAATTTCTCTGTAGCACGTGATGCTATTTGGTGGCTTTTTATCCACAGTGGAATTGCTTTTAAAATTGAAGTCAATCTTCTCAAACACTGCCAATGCTTTATCAACTAAGTTTATATAATATTCTAAACCCTGTGTGGTCATTTCAACAACTGTCACAGCATCCTCACCAGGAGTGGATTTCATCTCAAGAAAAACCAATTTCTTTGCTCACCCGTAAGAAGCACCTCCTTATTCACTGACGTTTTATCATGAGATTGCAGCAGTCCAGTCACATCTTCAGGGTCCACTTCTAATTCTAGTTCTCTTGCTATTTCTACCACATCTGCAATTTCTTCCTCCACTGGAAGTCTTGAACCCCTGAAAATCATTCACGAGGGTTAGAATCAAACCCCACATGATTCCAAACTCCTGTTAATGTTGATAGTTTGACTTCTTCCTATGAATCACTAATGTTCTTAATGTCATCTAGAATAGTGAATCCTTTCCTGAAAGTTTTCAATTTAGTTTGCTCAGATCTATCTGAGGAATCACTATTTTTGTCAACTAGAGCCTTATGAAACATATTTCTTAAATAAGACTTGAATGTCTAAGTAACTCCTTGATCCATGTGTTGCAGAATAGATGTTGTATTAACAGGCATGATACATTAATTTTTAAAAATTATTCTATTGTTGTTCACATACAGTTGTCTGCATTTATCTTCCACCACTCCCTCACAACCCCAGTCATGCCCACCTCACTGCCCTGCTTCCATGCCCCCTTGGTTTTGTCCATGTGTCCTTTATAGTTCCTGAAAACCCTTACTCCTCCCCACTATTATGCACCCCCATCTTCCCACTAATGACTGTCAGATTGCTCTCAATTTCAATGTCTCTGGTTATATTTTGCTTGCTTGTTTGTTTTGTTGATTAGGTTCCATTTAAAGGTGGAATCATATGGTATTTGTCCCTCAACACCTGGCTTATTTTACTTAGCATAATGCTTTCCAGTTCCATCCATGTTGTCACAAAGGGCAGGAACTCCTTCTTTCTTCCTGCTGTGTAGTATTCCATTGTGTAAATGTACCATAGTTTTTTGATCCACTTATTTACTGACGGGCCCTTAGGTTGCCTCCAGCTCTTGGAAATTGTGCTGCTATGAACATTGAAGTGTATAGATTCTTATGGATTGGTGTTTCAGTGTTCTTAGGATATAAGCCTAGCAGAGGAATTGGCAGGTCAAAAGGCAGTTCCATTTTTAGTTTTCTGAGGAAATTCCATACTGTTTTCCACAGTGGCTACACCAGTCTGCATTCCCACCAACAGTGTACTAGGGTTCCCTTTTCTCCACATTCTCTCTAACACTTGTTGTTTATTCATTTGTTTATGATGGCCATTTTGACTGGTATAAAGTGATATCTCATTGTGGTTTTAATTTTCATCTCTCTGATGACTAGTGATGCTAAGCACCTTTTCATTAGTCTCTGAGCTTTCTGTACGCCCTACTTGGAGAAGTGTCTATTCAAGTCTTTTGCTCATTTTTTAATTGGGTTTTTTGTCTTCCTGGAGTGGAGTTGTGTGAGTTCTTTATATATTTTGGAAATCAAACCCTTGTCTGAGGTGTCATTGGCAAATATGTTTTTCAATATAGTTGGTTCTCTTTTCATTTTAATGCTGTTCTCTTTAGCCCTGCAGAAGCTTTTTAATTTGATGAGGTCCCATTTGTTTATTCTTTCCTTTATGTCTCTTGCTCTAGGGGATATATCAGTGAAAATATTGCTCCATGGAATGTCTGATATTTTCCTGCCTATGTTTTCCTCTAGGACTTTCATGGTGTCACAATTTATATTTAAGTCTTTCATCCACCTTGAATTTATTTTTGTGCATGGTGTAAGTTGATGATTGAGTTTCATTTTCTTGCATGTAGCTGTCCAGATCTCCCAACACCATTTGTTGAGGAGGCTATTTTCACTCCATTTTAGGCTGCTGCCCCCTTTTTCAACTATTAATTGACCATAGAGACTTGGGTTTATTTCTGGACTCTCTGTTCTGTTCCATTGGTCTATGTGTCTGTTCTTATGCCAGTACCAGGCTGTTTTGATTACAGTGGACTTGTAATACAGTTTGATATCAGGTATTGTGATTCCCTCCTACTTTGTTCTTCTTTCTCAAAATTGCTGCAGCTATTCAGGGTCATTTATGGTTCCATAAAAATTTTTGAAATGTTTGTTTTATATCTATGAAATATGTCCTTGGTACTTCAACAGGGATTGCATTGAATCTATACATTGCTTTGGGTAGTATGGACATTTTGCTCATGTTAATTCTTCCGATCCATGAGCATGGTACATGCTCCCATTTATTTCTGTCTTCCTTAATTTCTTTCTTCAGTGTAGTGTAGTTTTCTGAGTATAGGTCTTTTACCTCCTTGGTTAGGTTTATTTCTAGGTACTTTATTTTTCTTGTTGCTATATCAAATGGTACTTTTTCCTGGTTTCTGTTTCTGATATTTCATTGTTAGTGTAAAAAAATGCCTTTGATTTTTGAATATTGACCTTGTATCCTGCTGTTTTGCCAAATTCACTTATTAGGTCAAATAGTTTTTTGGTGGAGTCTATAGGATTTTCTATGTACACTATCATGTCACCTGCAAACAATGACAGTTTTGCTTCCTCCTTTCCAATTTGGATGTCTTTTATTTCTTTTTTCTTATCTGATTGCTGTGGCTAGGACTTCCAATACTACATTGAATAAGAGTAGTGAAAGCGAACATCCTTGTCTTGTTCCTGATCTTAGTTCCTGATATCTAAGTTTTTGCCCATTGAGTATGATGTTGGCTTTAGGTCTCTCATATATGGCCTTTATTATGTTGAGGAATGCTCCCTCTATTCCCACTTTGCTGAGTGTTTTTATCATAAATGAGTGCTATACCTTATCAAATGCTTTTTCCACATCTATTGCTATGATCATGTGATTTTTGTCTTGTTTATGTGATGTATTACATTTGTTGATTTGTGAATATTGTACCATTCTTGCATCCCTAGGATAAATCCCACTTGATTGTGGTGGTATGATCTTTTTAATGTATTGCAGGATGCATTTTGTCAATATTTTGTTGAGGATTTTAGCATCTATGTTCATCAGTGATATTGTCCTTAAGTTTTCTTTCTTTGTTATGTCTTTATCTGGTTTGGGGATTAGGATAATGCTGGCTTCAAAAAAAAAGTTGGGGAGTCTTCCATCTTCTTGGATTTTTTTGAATAGTCAGTGAAGAGTAGAGGTCACCTCTTCCTTAAATGCTTTGTAGAATTCTCCTGTGAAACCATCTGGTCCAGGGCTTTTGTGTGTCAGGAGGTTTTTGATTACTGGTCAGTTTTATCAGCTGTTATTGGTCTGTTCAGGCCCTCTGCTTCTTCTTCATTGAGTTTTGGAAGATTATATTTTTCTAGAAATTTGTCTATTTCACCTAGGTTTTCAAATTTCTTGGCTTATGGTTCTTTCTAGTAATTTATTGCGATCCTTTGCGTTTCTGTGGTATCAGTTGTTATCTCTCCTCTTTCATTCCTGATTGTGTTTATTTGGGTCCTCTCTCTTTTTTCCTTGATGAATCTGCTTAAAGGTTTGTCAATTTTGTTTATCTTTTCAAAGAACTGGCTTCTGGATTTATTGATCCTTAAAATTATACTTTTAGTCTCTATGTCATTTAGTTCTACTCTGATCTTGGTTATTTCCTTCCTTCTACTTGTTCTGGGCTGTCTTTGTTGTTGTTTCTCCAGTTCTTGTAGGTGCAGTGTTAGGCTGTTTATTTGAAATGTTTTTATCTTTTTTAGGTAGGTGTGTATCACTATGAACTTCCCTCTTAGGACTGCTTCCACTGTGTCCCATAAATTTTGGATTGTTATGAGTTCATTTTCATTTGTGTACAGAAATGTTTTTATTTCTTCCTTGATCTCATTCTTTATCCATTCATTGTTTAATAGCATGCTATTCAATCTCCATGAGTTTGAGTGTTTTTGAGTTTTGTCCTTGAGGTTGGTTTTTAGTTTCAGTCCTTTTTGGTCAGAGAAAATGCTTGATATAATTTCAATTTTTTTGAATTTGTTGAGGCTTGTTTTGTGACCTATCATGTAGTTGAAAATGTTCCATGTGCATTTGAAAAGAAAGTGTATTTTGCTTCTTTGGGATGAAAGGCTATATATATATATATTTATATATATATAAAGTCCATTTGCTCTAGGACATTGTTCAATGTCACAATATCTTTTTTGATATTTTGTTTGGAAGATCTATCTATTTTTCTGGATAGAGTGTTAAAATCCTCTACTATAATTGTGTTGCTGTCAATATCTTTCTTGAAGTCCTCCAAGATTTTCTTTATGTATTTGGGTGTTCCTATGTTGGGTGCATATATCTTTATAATGTTTATGTCTCCTTAATGGATTCTTCCCCTGAGTATTATGAAGTGACCTTCTGGGTCCCTTTTTATGGCCTTTTTTTGGAAGTCTGTTTTGTCTGAGATGAGTATTGTCACCCCAGCTTTTCTTTCCTGTCTATTTGCTTGGAATACACAACATTAACCTTGTTGTACATCTCCATCAGAGCTTTGGGGTGACCAGATGCATTGTTAATGAGCAGTTATATCTTAAAACGAATCTTCTTTTCTAAACAGTAAGTCTCAACAGTGAGCTTAAAATATTCAGTAAACCATGTTGCAAACAGATGTGTTGTCATCCATGCTTTGTTGTTCAATTTATTGGGCACAGGCAGAGTAGATTCAGCATAATTCTTAAGAATCCTTGGGTTTTCAGAATGGTAAATGATCACTGCCTTCAACTTAAGTCACCAGCTGCTTTAGCCTCTAACAAGAGAGTCAGCCTGTCCTTTTGAGCTTTGAAGTTAGGCATTGACTTCTCCTCTCTAACTATGAAATTCTTATATGGCATCTTCTTTCTATATAAAGGTGCTATGTCTACACAGAAAATCTGTTATTTATTATAGCCACTTTAGTAATGTTAGCGATTTTCTGGATAACTTGCTATAGCTTCTACATTAGCACTTTGCTGCTTCACCTTGAACTTTTATATTATGGGGATGGATTCTTTCCTAAACCTCATGAATGAACCTCTGGTAGTTCAAAGTTTTCTTCTGTTACCTTCCTCACCTCTCTCAGCCTTTAAAGAACTAGAGAGAGTTAGGTCCTTGCTCTAGATTAGCCTTTGGCTTAAGAAAAGGTTGTGACTGGTTTGACCTTCTATGTAGATCACTAAAGCTTTCCCCATATCAGCAATAAGGATGTTTGGCTTTCTTACTATTTATATGTTCACTGAAGCAGCACTTTTAATTTCTTTCTAGAATTTTTCTGCTACATTCACAACTTGGCCAAGATTTCAGTCTTCTTTGGCTTTTGACATGCCATCCTCACTAAGCTTAATCATTTCTAGCTTTTGATTTAAAACAGGAACATGTGACTCTTTCACATGAACATCTAGAGGCCATTGTATGGTCATTAATTGGTCTAATTTCAATAATTTTGTGTCCTATGCAACAGGGAGACCCTAGGAAAGGGAAACTGATGGGAAAATGGCCAGTCTGTAGAAGAGTCAGAACATACATTTATCAATTGAGTTCACCATCTTATATGGGCATAGTTCATGGCTCCCCAAAACAATATAATAGGAGCATCAAAGATTATTGATCATAGATCACCATAACAAATATAATAATAATGAAAAACTTGGAAATATTGGGAGATTACCAAAATGTGACATAAATACACAAAGTGAGCAAATGCTGTTGGAAAAATGGCAGACAGACTTGATAAAGGGTTGCCACAGACCTTCAAGGTGTAAAATAAACAAAAACCCTGTAATCTGAAAAGCACAACAAAATGGAGCACAATAAAGCAAGGTATGCCTATAATAATACTTTCAATTCTTATTTTACAATGTAGAGTTTTTGCTTATTTCTATACCTATTTTCTCTTAGAACATTTTGATCCCTAATGACTTATTTGTTTTATCCTATAGTATTTATAAAATCATTTCAAGATAGCACTGCTAATTACTATCAACAATAAAATTATTTAATAAAGTACAAAAATTTTTAACAGTATTTTTTTTGTTCTTAGATATGAGAATACTAATGCACTGAGAAGTTCAGTAACTTGCTCAGACTTTAATCGGTATATGGCAGAGCTGAGACACTGCACAGATTTATTTGACTACAGCTTCTTTTTAGTCCATATTACCAACCTACAGCCAGAACTGGAGGGAACAATCAGTTGAGGGAAACAGACTGACGATAAAGAGTACACACACACAAAAGTGAGTGTGTGGTGGGGAGGGAACCTGGAATAGAAGAGAAGTCTGGACTGCTGATGAAAAGTCCAGTTGGGGTGGGTAAGTTGCAAAGCCCCACTGACTACAGCCCCATCACCTGGGGCTTTGCCCTTTTCCTATAACTTTCTGAAAGTATGCCTGATCTCAGGTCAGCAGCATCTGTACCACCTGGGAACTTGTTAGAAATGCAGATTCTCAGGCCCTGTCCTAGACTTATTTAATCAGAAGCTCTGGTGTGAGATCGTGTGATCTGTGTTTTCTCAAGCCCTTGGGAGCTTTGGGTTCATGCTAAAGTTTGACAAACACAGCTCTACACCTTAAGATTTCTGCTTTGTAAAGAAGCTTTCTAGGAAACAAAGGGTTTTAAATTTTGTGTTTCCCCATCCCACATGTATATAAACTTACCTATAAATAATACATAGTATCTTCTATAGATATATTTTAAATGAACATGCATATTTTTCCACACATCTCATTTCACTTCTTTTCACTTAACATTGTGTTTAATATACATGAGAGTCAGTACCTTCTGTGGCAATGAAAAGACTGAAAAAAGAGGATAAGGAATGAAGAATAAAAAGATAATATAAAAGAGAAACCCACTTGATCAACCATACCCGTTTGCCACAAGCCGGGGATTCTGATCATTGTGAAGCATGAGGTGATGTTTTAGTTTTTAAAATTCTGCCACACAGAGATTACCCCTCAATGTCATGATAAAGTCATAATATACCTCAAATTCAGTTTTTATATCTGTAAAATGGGAACCAGTAGAGTCTACCTTATGAGTGGCTGAAAGAATCTTGGGAGAGTGTTATGAGCTGCAAAGAGCTATATAATCATAAAGTATTATGAGTTAGTATCCATTGAAAAATAATTTTCATGGAGTGAAAGCTGCAAGGCACGTAGTTAAAAGGCAGTTTTCCATGTAATATCAGAATCAAGAGAAAAAAAAGTGAAGCTTGCTTCTCACAAGGAAGCGCTTCCCTAATTTAAAGTATGTCAGTGATCAGGCTAGTGGCACAATAAGAAGCACTGTGGTGGAATCTTAGCATATTATTTTTCATGATAAGAAGGTTGTTATTGATAATGTTTTAGCTTATACATATTTATGTTGCCTTACCCTGTGTTCTGCTTTCCTCGTGTTCAACAGCCTTTGACTCTCAAAATAGCATGACTGATGAGGGAGAAAGACACTCTAAAAATCTCAAGTATTATTAGGCATAAAGTGAAGACTCACTGAAAAGCAGCAGTAATGTATTTTCTGTCTTCATTACTCTTCCTTCTCCACACTTTTTTTTAAATGCAGGGTCATTTAAATCATTTGCACGGGGTCAGCCATCACCTCTATGCTGATGAGCCACACATTCATACCTCCTGCTCACACCTTTTTTTTCAGACCCCAGACCCACCTATCTAACAGTTCTGTTAACACCTCTGAGTCCCAGGTATCCATCAAACTCAGCATATCCAACACACACCCATTCACCTGCCTTCTAGAATCCCATTCTCTGGTTTCATTATTTTTTAAAAGATTTTATTTATTTATTTTCAGAGCAAGAGGAAGGGAAGGAGAAAGAGAGGGAAACATCAATGTATGATTGTCTCTCTCACACCCCCTACTGGGGACTTGGCCCACAACTTAGGCATGGGCCCTGACTGGGAATCAAACCAGTCACCCTTTGGTTTGCAGGCCCAAGTTCAATTCACTGAGATACACTAGCCAGGGCTTGGTTTCATTATCTTTATAACATTATTTTCTCTTAGATGTCAAGGCCAGAAGTTTCTGACTCTTCTTGACTCACCAAATGGCGATGAAGTTATTCCCACTCTATGTTTAAAATGTTATCTGAATATAATTCCTTTTCAAACCTATAGTCTCTTTCTAAAGTATAGCTTTATTTAATCTTTTTCTAGACAATTGCTATTTTTTCCTAATTTTTTAGCCTAATTTTTTTCTTTACTTCAATTTCTTCCTACCTTATATCTTCTGCTAGAAAATCTCTAACTACAATAACTAACATTCTTTGAGTGTTTGCTATTTACCAAGCACTGTTCCAAGTACTTTCCATATATTTCTCATTTAATCCTCACATAACACATGTATTAATATACCATTTCCTCCCCCTGCTATAAAACTTTCAACATTTCCCATTTCATCCCCCATAAAAATCTAAGACTTTCAGAGTGCTCCCAATACAGGTCTTCAGAAAACACTCGCACCATCCCTTCTCACGTTCACTGTTACAGCCAAACTGGATTACTAATCGTTTCCCTGACATGTCATGTTTCCATGGCTCTGATTTGGCCAATGCTACTTCTTAGCTTTCTAGTCTTTTATCACTGCTCACCTTTTAAACTCCAGCTTAAATATTACCTCCTCCATCAAGCTTTTTCTGAGTCTTAAAATAAGTCTCTCACCATGTCTTTTGTTTTTTTTAGTATTCATTCAATAAATATTTGTTTTCTTCATTATTTTCTTAACAAAAACGTTACTGATAGGCCCATATGCTCCCGTAGCACTTTAGATCTCTAGTAAGATTAGCATGTTTATTTTCTTCCCATAATTATAATGACCTTGAGGATAAACACCATCTCTCCATTTTTGTAGCTCAGTCTACCACCCCTTTGACACAGTGTTAGATTTTATGCATGTATGTATTCATTCATTCAAAAAATTGCTTAAAAATGAATTATGTTCCAGAAACTGGCAATGAATGACCAATAACACACCATTGCTCTTCGGAGTCTATAGTCTGAGTGGTTATAAAAACCTGTTTGCAAATGATTAGGATGCAATGTGGCACATGTAGGAAAAACAGTTATTAATCATGGCTTCTCAGGGCAAAGACAGACTACAAAGCACATTTGAGCTGGGTCTTTAAGAATGAGTAGGAGTTCACTAGGGAAGGGAGACAATCCAGAAAGAAGAAGCAGTATGTCAAGAGCAGAGGTATGAAACAGCATGATGCATGGCAGCCAAGGTAAATAACTGAATTACCAGAACTCAAGAAGCCAGCGGAGATGCAGCACACAGGTAGGTGTCAGACTATGGAAGGCCCTCACTACCAGGACAAGCAGACATCACGGCAGGACATTTAAGGTAATACTGAATGACTATTTGTTGAACACGAAAAATCTTTTCTTTAAAGATTTTATTCATTTATTTATCTTTAGAGGGGAAGGAGAGAGGGAGAGAAACATCAATGTATGGTTGCCTTTTGTGCATCCCCTGCTGGTAGTTAGCCTGCAAGGAACCGGCCTGCAACCCAGGCATGTGCCCTGACCAGGAATCTAACCTCGATTGTCTGGTTCGCAGGCCCGCACTCAATCCACTGAGCTACGCCAGCCAGGGCTAACACGAAGAATCTTTCTCCTTCTTTGTGTGGTTCTAGAATCTCATACCACAGCAGGAATCAATTCCCTTCATCTACTCAAACCCAAAATTCGCAGCCTCTTTCCTGCCTCCACAGGGTTCACACACACAACTCACATACACTAGGAAAAAGCAGTTGTGAAAGTAAGCAGTCACTGGAAGAGGAAAGGGACCATGCACGCCTGGAGGGGAAAGAGCAGCCTGCTCCCGCCCCAGGAGATGCATGCACAGCCCCCCAGGAAGACTGTCCTGCTGAGCGCAGTATAACTCACATCACCTTCCGGTGGGTCAGGTTTCGTTTGCTTAAAGGTTTGTTTCAATGTGGGAAGAGTTTGTTTTCAAACCTTTTAGAATTTTCAGTAAAATTATTCATTTTCCTTAGCAGTACAATTATGTAAGAAACTTAGGCTTCAGGCGAAACTGCTCAGGTCAGCGTTATTTTCAAATCAATTGCTTGACCCTCCCCGCCCCCCAAAACCACCTGCCCTTTTAGGAAGAAAATCCAGGATCAATCATTTGACTCCCACTCACTCCCCCTCCCACACCGCACACCCACACATAAAATTTCCAGGCACCTCACAGTCTCGTTTGGACAAAGGAGAGGCTTGAAAGGCCTTCGGATTACTGGGGTCAGCCTTTGGTCAGCGCTATACACTGTGGCCAGTGAGTCCAGTCCAGGGGATGCTTGGTCACTCCCGTGGTGACACTCTTCCTTTGACATATAGTAGGCTCCACAATTAGGTCTAGGTCATGTCCCTGAGCTGTGGCTCTCCAAATAATTACCCTGTAAGAGGCCCAGGATAATTTCAGACTGTAGCCACCTATGACAGAGCCAGCCTTCCTTAGCCCCTATGTTGAGTCTAGGGGACTAAATAACCTGCCCAAATTCACCCAGCTACAGAGAGCAGAGTTTGGATGCCAAGTCAAGTCTTCAAGTTCCCAGGACTTTCCCTCTTAAGCTCTACTACCTCCAATGAGAAACTTGTCTTGGTTCGAGAGACTGAGAACTGGGAAACAAGCCTCGACATCTATAGGGACACCTATAAAATATTCTGGGTTCAGTTCCTGACCACCCCCCAAAAAGCAGGTATCACCATAAAGTGAGTCATAATCTCGTTGTTGGGGGGAGTTCTTGCCTGCAGTTTGTAAAAGTTGCAACGTGTGAAGTGCAGTGCAATGAAACAATAAAACACGGTACGCCTGTACAGGGGGTTTATGAGATGCCTGAGCCTTCAGGATTATCAACACCTGGATCAGATTACGAGAATGGTCTCCAGCTGAAAGGAAGGGATTCCTTGAGTCTGCGGTGGATGGTCTCATGTGTTGGTGGCTTAGAGCACAGGCCTTTAGTTTAAAGGCATTTTGGATGTGTCTTCCAACCCTTCACCCAAAGCTACTTTTATGTGGACTGTCAGTGTCATGCAGGCAGAGCCTTCTTAATGCTACATTTACTCAATCAAAATATGTACTCCACAAAAACACAGGGGGTGAGCAAACTTCAAGCAGGATGTAAAGATTTTAGAATGCATCACATGTACGTGAAAAATCTCAGAAAATACATTTAACAATTGAGACTTATGGTATACAAAACCTTAGCAATTCCTTTGTTCTTTAGCCATATGGTAGAACTGACATGCCCAATCACTTCCATGATAATATTATGATAAACTTTTATATGACAAACCAAATTATTATGTTCTCTATATAACGTAACTCCTTATTAGAACATATAGTGAAAAAACAAACATAGATTGATTCTCTGGTTAAAATCAAAACATACTTTCTCTTGATGTGAAGAAGGACTTTACGATGCTTAAATAAATATCCCTCTAAACTCAGTTGTTTCTCAAATTCTTATCCACATTTCATTATATCTCCACCCTTCCCTTGCTTTCCCTTCAACAATTTATCTGATACTCCAAGGGTGACCTGGGCCTGTGCACACCGACAGGGCACACCCACAGGACATGAGGAAGGTGAGGTGATGTGAAGGCTGGAGAACCGGACGGGGAGACCGCAGAGCCTGTGGCTGGCCTCGCTGCATCAGCAGCATCACCCCCCTCCAGGTTTCTGCTTGCTCCCTTGCAAACAGAGCAGGCAGTGGAAGGACTGAATTAAGCAACTTCTAAGATGTTTTCCACCTTTGAAATGTTGGATGGCTGGCCAGTTGATTAAACTATCTGAATGCCAAGCTCCTCATCCGGAAGGTGAGCACTGCCTCGTGGAGATGAACTGAGACCCCGTAGTCTCCTTATTGCTCAGCCCTGCCGCAACCCAGTAATCCCGGTGGGGAGAACAAGACACCACCCACAAAGCTGAAACAAACATTTGGAATATATAGTGCTTCTCATGAAAACATTTAAATCCAGTTGATGTTTAAGAAACAAAAGCATTACACAGTTTGTAGTGACTAAAAATGGGGAGGGAAGAGGTACATTTATTTAATCATTATAAAGTCCTTCAAATTAAGAGAAAGTGTGTTTTGATTTTAAGAACTTGACACCCTCTGTATACCAATCTTAGAGATATAAAAATATTTCCAGTTCAGGTAACAAAGACTTAAAAGCCAATGTCACGTTACATAAACAACCAGTCGGCTAACCTGTATTAACAGTATACACTGTTTAATATTCCACCTTGTAATAATACTATCAGTAGGTTCCCTTCAGGGTAATTAAACAGGAGCTTGGAATTATCACCTCTGTAATTGGATGCCGGGGTGTACACTCACCTCCCCACCCCCAGTTTTTATACTAACAGATTTCTCTCCTGTCCTGTAGGCTACAAAATACAGCCTGCTTCCTGGCTTGCATGTAACGCACACCGCTCAAACACAACCGTTCACAAAAATGCAGACTTCTGCTGCATGAAAGAGCATTTTAGCTGGTATTCAGGAGTTACAGACAAGTGGTTACCTTTAAATTCTGATTTTACATTTTGGTCACCTGAGAAGGTTGCTTTATTCTTCATAAGTCTTCCATAAAACAGCACTAAATACATAACTAATCTGCAAGGAAGCGATAGACCTTACTTTATGAATTTCTTAGTGTTCCATAAACAACACTGTTGGTGCCTAAGGGCTCAGAGCACAGATAGAAGAGAGTGCGTGCACACACATTTTTTAGGCTACCAACAGAGATCACTCAAATCAGATTTGCTCAGAGGGATACAGATGCCTCAAGTCTGCAATGCATTCCTCTCCTGCAAATGAAACAGGCACTTGGGCGGGGAAAACCCTTTGCCTTACTTGAGAGAGAGGGGGGAGAGGTCCAGGGGCTCGCCTGCAAGGGATGTCTGAGGCTCCAGCTGCATTTCAATGCAGTGCTTAGTTTATTCACCAGGGGTCATCAAAGGTCTGGATTTTCTTTGTCTACGTGTTGACTCCAGTGTACACTGTGCACTAGAACCGCTGAATTCTTTGGAGATGTGCCTCAGAAAATGTGGCTGGGTGTTCCTTCCACCCACCGCTGCAGGCCCACCCGTACTACCTAGCACTGAATTATTATCCTTTATAGATGTCTACCGACACACTGCAGCACGCCAGTCGGTTAGATTCATGACAAAGAAGGCCTTTTCTAACCAAACCAACTTAATAAAAAGGAAGAAGAGGAAACACGTTACCTAGTTTGTTTTTTCTAAAAAAAAGTAATTATTCCTTCCATGTTTTCAAAGTGGGAACGTGGAAGGCTTATCACTATGGTTTTCTGTGTCCACAAACTGAATTGGATGCTTGTAAAGCAAGCGAGTCACCCCTCTCTCGTCAGATTTCAGTCAGTAGCTGGGTGCCTCCAGCATCGGACAGGCCGGCAGAAGAACAGGTTAGCATTATTCCATGAGGCTCTTTCGGACCCGCTGAACAAATAAGCAAGGGAAGTCTTTTGTTTTGTTTTGTTTTTTAACTAGAGGATTTTTTCAATGAAGATGTGGGTGCTGGTGCAAAAGATAAGGATGCTGTAAGTCTTGGGGACCCTGCTAATGTCTGGTTGGAACACCCCATTTGGAACAACTGGAAGTTTTGTCTCAGTTTTTATGTGACACCACTCTGAAATACCTTTAGCATGAAGCCACTGGACCCAGTTTGATTCTTTCTTACCTATACCCTCTGAATAAACCAACTGCATCATTTTAAAGCTCAAAAGTGAGAGACGTGTTCAGCCACAACGAGACAGAATTCTTCCCAGGGCTGCAGGGCACCTATTTAAGAACCAGCAGCGTTTTCATGTATCTTTCCTCCCGCCCCCAAATAGGCAGGGACACAGCCTTGTTATTCAAGTAGAAGCATTTGAGCTGTATTCCTTTTATGTTCTACTTTAAAACGTGATATGAGAGTCAAAAGTCACCTGATCATAGAATGTGGGAGCTGGAATTACCTCAAAACCTAATTCAATCCTCTTCGCTCAGATGTTTGCGAACTGAGCCTCAGAGGAAGCAAGTACCACTTCAGGCCATTTGGTGACAAAAATGGACCTATTCACTCTATTCTGTTGCAGCCTGCCCCTTTCCAAATTAAATGTGGAGAAGACATACAATACAAAATACATAAGGTAATGGTGTTGAAAAAGGTGATAAAGACCATGATAAAAAAGAGGGAGTCAATTATGGCTGACGGAACCATTGGCAAATCTAGCTCTGAGCATTCAGAGAGAACCCGAGCCTCAAGGTCTCACTCAGGACCCTTAACCCCCAAGACTGCTGGTCATTTTCTTCTGGCCTTGTTAGTTATGAAATAAAAGTACCAGGGGGCACATAGGGGCCATAGTTATGTCACCAAAAAAAGATGGTTTATTAGAAATCTCCACTCTGGTCTGAAACAAACACTTGGCCAAATGTACAATAATGCAGTGCCTGATTTTTACGTTAAGAAACCACTGACTGTGACCTATTAACTATGACCTAATAGCCTCCTGATAGAACATGGCCTTAGGATCATCAAAAAAAAGTTGGGGGGGGGTGTTGCAAGGCAAGGTCAGTTGCTTTTTATTTTCTCTTGGCACAAATTCTTTCCTAAAAGGTGAACTAAAAAATCCACAAACAACAAGACTGGTCCACTAACTTGATGCTGTTTTATGAGAAATCATATAACCCAACATCAACTCCTGCCAAAGTACTGCTTTTTCAAGCATCCTCACACTAAATAGCAGAGACAGTTATTGCAACGTGACATTTACACCATCAAAGGGGAACTGAATGGCTGAAGGGTAAAACAGTGATGAAGAGAAGATTTAATCCCAGGACAAAGAGGAGGCAAGTATCTGGAAAAAGCAAAGAGGGCCTGGAGCTGCACAGCTTCTTATATTTAGACAACTGGAAAATGCCGCTCTGTTGCCAAAGGCTCTGTGTGTGTGTGTGTGTGTGTGTGTGTGTGTGTTTTCAGAAGGAAAAGAAACGATTGACTTGGCCCAACATTTTTAACTTGCTTCTTCATTACTGTGTCTGATGATGGTTGATTTGCTTATCGTTAGACGCATCAGTTTTTGCCCCACTCCCCCACACTCACAAACTCATGTCAGTCAACAAGTATGTTATTGAGCTCGCTACAGAGAAAGAGATCTATTTTTAAACCCATATGTCTTACCTCATTCTTGTTTTGGGGATTTAAACACTTGGGGGTGTATTTCAAAAGTCTGCTTTCTCTCTCTACCCAAGTTATTGTTTATTTGATTGTTTGCTTCTGTTTGGGAGGGTGTTTCTACACTTTCTATTTGATAGAGTTCATACATTTTTAAGGGGTTTAAGGAAAGATGAGGGAAACTGGCAAGCTTCTGTTTCGTGGAGAGGAGACTGCAGGGGGCACTCATCGTAACTATCAACTATAAAAAATGTAATTATAGCAGATGTTGGCCTCTGCTTCCTGTAAGGCGCAACATGATAAATGGTTTTTTGCAAAGAAGACTGCTGACCAATTAGAATGCATCAATGAGCAATTGGGAGGGTGAAAGGACCAGAACTACCTCCAAAGAGAAATAATTGAAAGAACTTGGGGCATTTAGCCTAAAACTTAGACAATGCTAAGGCAACATATTAACTTTATTCAATAACAAAAAAGGCTATTAAGAAGAAATGCACCACTGTAGAACTATAACCAAGTAGGTAGAAGTTTCAAATATGCAGGTTCAAAATTATCACAAGAAAGTTCTTCCCATCCACTGAATGGTGGCTGCCTTACACATTTGGTACTTTCTTACCGGAGTGTTTTTGCAGAGGCTGGATGACCGTCTTGCAGGGGATGTTGGGCAATGGATTCCTGAAATGGACAGATGCTGCATTAGATCATTGTAAAGGCCCTTCCTGCCCCCAAGGTATGTGGACTCAACATAACATCAGATAACGTAACAAGAGAAATCAACATAAGCAACCTACTGTGAACATTTATACTCAGAACTAAAACAGATACAAAAGAACTAAATATGACTGTTTTACTTCTTGCAATTTTACTTAATATCAAACCTGAGACTTTCTTTCTCCCTGCCCCCCAACATTGCTGATCCACTTCCCATATTGTCATAGTCCAAAGCGATGAGTAAAATTGCATGTCATGCAAGAATCACTAATAGCTTTTCAGTAAAATTACAGGGTATATGAGATAGAATTACACTGTACATATCAGAAAATGCGGAAATGAAATAGTTTTAATGGGATAATTACTTATTTGTTTTTTGTGCAAAAAAAATTCAACAGCAAACATTTTGGTGATGCAGTAAGAGCTCCATGGTCATGTCAAGGATCACATCGAGCCTTATCTCCTCCATCCCCAGCAGTATGCGATTTCTACCTCATGGTCCAAAATGGCTGCTGGAGATCCTGCCCGCTTAGGTAACAGGGAGGAGGAAGGAAAGAAGGAAGCATACCTCTCCCCTTGTAGTCAGCTTCACTGAATGCTCTCAAAACATTTCACCACATCTCATCAGTCAGACACAGATTCAAAGACATAAACAAAGATTCACAGAAAACACATTTATCTGGACAGCACTGGTGCTGCTAAAACTCTACCTACGTTACTACAGGAGAAGGAGAGAATAGATATTAGGAGGCATCTGGCACTTTCTTCTGAAGAAAGTTTAGGCATTATACAAAATAATGTGATATTATTTTCTTGATTTCTGTTGTTTTCAATATTTTAAAGTGGATCCACTTAAAGCAGAGACTAAAATTTTATCTTACATGGTGGGGGGAATGTTTCAAGTACAATTTAACCTTGAAAAATTATAATAATTTTCTGAAAATATATAGAATTCTTTCTTTAACAAAATTCAGGTTACAATATCAATTATTCATTAGTTTTTCCAAGAATGCTGCTGATTCTTTAATTTGATGTCATTTAATTGTGAAAATAATTTTATCTAACAACAGAATATTTTTGTCTTTTTTCTTTTGCTATATGATCATGGAGATAATCTCTGTGAAAATATATATCACTTTTAGCAAGAGGGTCTCTTAGGCCTATGATGGTCAAGTCATTTTCTTAAAGAGCCTATCCTACTATCAAAATTCCAGATGTTTTATTTCAAAATTTGTACTAATCTGCTACTGCCAGACTCTTATTTGTCAGGGACTTTGAGAGTGATATGAATTTTTCAACATCACTTTAATTAACTTCATGAAATCTTGTACAGTTGCAAGATTTCTAATCTCAGTTTACAACTGATCTTGTACCAGCTGAAAGATTTCCAACCTCAATTTACAATTGATTTTTTTTACCAGATGTTCATTATTTATAATCTGGCAGAGATTCATCTACAAATATTAAGATGAATGGATAGAATTCGACTCTACTGTTTAGTGGGGAGGGCTGAATGGGTGTTGTTTTAAGTGGACAGTTTATTGGCAAATATTTTTGTGTTATTTCCATAGAAAATCTTGTAAATACAAGATTTTAGATAACAAAGTTTTGGATAATGAGGACTTTCTAATATACATGGAGAGAGAACGTGTGTGTGAAAGAGAATCTACCATGTATTAGGTGCTATGCTAAAAGCATTTTGCATGCTATTTCATATAATCCTCAAAACAGGCTATACCATAAAGTCTTAATTTCCATTTTTAAACCAGAAAACTTAGAAAATCTAATTTACAAATGCATACAACATTGTAGGGCTCTAATTTAAGCCAAGAACTGTCTGTCCCCAGGGCCTGTGCTCTTTACTCTTGAAATAGGTTATGCTTCAAGATTTTGATCAACTTGTTTCTACAGATTGTCATTGTTAATGGGAAGGAGAGGCGGGATAAAATATTTCTTTCTGGTTAGCTTAACATAAATCAGGCTTGAAACTTCTTGGAAGGCAGGAGACCTTTCGTCTTAATGTGTTCCTCAGTACATATGCATATAATTCAGGATGCTTTCAGCTGCAAGTAATCGAAATTCCTGACTCAACTGACTTTTACACCAGTATTGTCAAAGTGTGATCCCTGGACCAGCAACATCAACATCACCTGCCAACTTGTCAGAAATGCAAATTCTCCACTTCTACCCTGGTTGTACTGAATTGGAAACCCTGGGGGTAGAGCCAGCAATATGTTTTAACAGGCCCTCCAGGTGATTTTGTAACAGGAGGTTAACAGATTAGCAGGCTAACCAATCAGCCCTAAATGATAAATCGTCAGTTATTTTCCACAGAACTAGCATGGCAGGTGGAGGTCTCATGTCACAGCCAATGGGGAAGTGAATATAATCTCCTTACTTCCTGAAATCCAAGTCACAAGAATCCACAGAAGCTGTGCAGAAAGAAAAATCTTGCCTTAAAGACTCTCTTCTGATGTCAGGAGGCTAAAATATTCAGCAAACTACAGTTAGCAGACCCCCAATTTGTACATGGATCCTTGATGATATGGGAACTGCCCGTACAATAAGACCCCATTATACCAGATGATGTAGTTCCAGTGAATAAGTATAACCTCCCTACTTTTAACCCTGAAGCCTTGCCAAAAGTCCCCAGTGGAGCAAAGGGGTAGACCAGTTTGAGTTTGTTCCTCCTGTTTTTTTTGCTGGTCGATGTCACCATAAAAGCTTCTTTTGTCAAAAGCTGGTGCCACAGTATGGGCTCCCATGTGCATCAGGCAACAGGCCATTGCTTGGTAACAATTTTGCTGAATGCTAAACTTGAGAACTACTGTTTTAGACAATAAAGAAATTCACTTTCCCACTAAGCAGAAGTACAAAGACAGAGTGTCTCTGGGGGCAGCAGGATCGGGGCCAGGTTCTGCCTCTCTGTGACGCTTCTCTGTCTTCCTCGGGCTGACTCCTCTCACAACCACAGCACCCAGAGCCAGAAAACAAGCCATCTCCTCCATCATTTTTTTCTAAAGGTAGAGATAATTATCCAGGGGCCTTCCAACACACTTGTCCTTGTGCTTCCAAAGCTAGATTCTGTCACCTGACAATGTCTTCAGCCAATTACTAGGAAGTGGAATAGGCCAACATAATTGGCTAGAATCAGTCAAGACCTACCCCTTCCCACATAGCTACACTAAGGTGGAAGAATACCTGAATGAAATGAGGCTTCTGTTGCAAGAGGAAGGCAGAGCAAGGGCGTAGGATACGGGCACTGATACTGCACAGGCTACTGAGTGTGCTACCAACAGCAATGAGCATGGCCGATGTCACACTGCGGAAAAGTCCCAGCTGCACAGGACTTCCACCTGGAATCTGTGAATTCCTTTCTGTGGTCTCATCATTCTAATCTGTTAGCCTTTAAAAATTTCTGGTCAAAGGCAGTAACTGAAGATCATATTTTTAAGTTTCAGCAATTATAGTCTGACATTTAGAATTAGGCATAATAGTATATTAAATCAGAGTCCTTGAGTAGCACCATTTAGTGATCTGTTTCATCTATCTTATATAAATGTTGTATATTTTTATACCAGAGCTCTGAGAATATTATAAGTAAAAGGACAGAAAATTATGATTTTTTCCTTCTACAGTCTTTGAGCTTCTTTGGATGACAGGTGTTTCATAAGTAAGGAAATTCTACGCATGCTATTTTATGACCAAAAAAATTTTAAATAATTACTTTTTAAAAGATAAAATCTGAAATGATAGCAGAGTTCTTTGATCACTGTTTTATTGAACAACACAGAGTTGTTTGGAGGCAGGAATACAACAAACATTTAATTTTTGTTTGATTCAAACATGAAGCTATCAGTCGGAAGATTAGTAATTACCAAACCCTCCACTCAATCAGACTAGAAGGCCACATAGTTCTGGAATTGTTTCACTACAATATGGAATTGATCTCAACAGATGTAATAAACTAGTTCATATTCATAACAGTCTTTAAAAATTCACAACTCTGCATTTCATGTTTCTGTGCACTATAGCCCTCTCACTTCTTGAGTTTTTCAATTAAGTGCTTTCCTCATTTATATTCTACATCTGACCAGATACCAAAAAAAAAAATGTGGATTAGTTTCATTCCTACATAAATTTGAACTGTGTGTAACAAGTGTTCCTGTAGTTTGAGAAGGAACCTCAAGGTGGCGTATTGGGAAGAGCTCTGGCCTGGTATTCTCTGGCCTCTAAACCTAACCATACCACCAACCTGTCCCGTGACTCAGGGTCATTTGATGTACACGTCTGAGCCTCAGGTATCAGCAGACAAGTAGGAGTTTAGCACTCATCCCCTCTAAATTTCCTGCCAGTTCTACTGTCTTCGGTGGCAGAAAGATCAGAGAAGAAGCAGCTTGGCATAGAGTAAAAAACCATAGGTTCAAAATCTCAGCTCAGCTACTTAGTAACTGTGTGACCTTGGGCAAGTTATTCAAAATCTCTGAGTGTTTTTCTCTTGGATGGAATAGAGATAATATCAACCCACCTCTCAGACTGTGATAACATTTTGAGAAAAATGTGTTAGAAGTGGCTGCCATTGTTGATGCTGTCTTCATCACTATTGTAATTTAAATGAAGAAGCAGAATTCCACCTTATTTCCTCCCATCCTTCACTAATAAAATTCTTGGGACAAACAAAAACCCACCAAAACCAGAACATGGAGCCAACAAGTTCTGTCTCCATTTTCTTGCCACCCTCTCATTCCTTAACCCCTTGCTGTCAAGAAATTGGCTCCTTGGACTAAGACAATGTTTTATGTCAATTATATCTCAATGAAACTGGTAGGAAAGGAAAGTCTTATTATTTCAGAACATACTTCGAGATGCTGTGCCTCCAGGAAAAATTCAAGAAGGGCTCTATCTCCTCCACCCTATAAAAACAAAGAGAGAAAAATTGACAACTAAGTACATTTTCCTTCCCACACTCTACCTGAATGTGCTTCATAGTCTGTGTTTGTTTAAACAGATTGCTGAGCCCTAGCCCCAGAGCTTCTGGCTCAGGAGATCTCAGAATCTGGATTTCTTATAGTCGTAGGTGCTGATGGTCCGAGGACTACACTCCTGAGAACCACTAAACTGGCCCACACAAGGCCCATCATCATTTCTTTGAGAAGTTTACAAAACAATACATTTCTACACCCACCATTGGAGGTTCTCATTCAGTAAGGCTGGCCTAGGTCCTAGGAATCAATTTTTTAAAAGCTCCCTGGATGATTCTCATGTGTAGCTGGTTCGAGCTCTGTGAGTGTGTTTCCCAAAGCCAACTGGCGGCTTTGTGAATTCAGCATTTTCTTCTTATGATCTGCAATTCTTCTGGGACTCTCCTCCAATTTTACTGTCAAATTATTATCATTCAGGGCCACCACAACTTTTGTTGATTTCCAGATGAATGCAGTTTCTTCTTCTTTTGATCCTTGCTGTTACCAGAAACTGAAAGTTCTAATGTCTTATTATAATGTGTTCTGCCTCTGAAGACATTTATCTTTCTACATCTTTTGTGTTGTTCCCTCTTCCTCCCTTCCATTCCTCTCCCCAACAGGATTGATAAGATCCTTCAGGGCAAGGATTGCATCCTACTCAAAGGATGCCCCAGTGTAAAGCCTTGTAATTAGTAGATGATCAAAACAAAGACTTTAAACGAAAATGCAAGAAAACCAGTCACCACAACCTCTACTGTTGCCATGATAAATCCATGTCTTTCCCGAGGTGCGTGAGTAGTTATAGCTGACATTCACGGAGCTGACTACAGGGACTGAGTGCGAGGCACTGTTCCAAGTGCTAAATCTGTACCAACCCACGTAATTCGTTTAGTTAGTTCAAGTCATCCTGCAGTCATCAAGTCATTTCCCCCCCCTTGCCACCCCTAGAGAGTCAGAGCAGCAATAACCCTCTTTAGAAGGGAAGCAAAAATGAAAAGACTAGATGGAAAAAATGGGGGAAATGCCAGAAGTTATAGCTGGATAAGGAGGCTACCTCTCTACCTTGTGAGTCAGCAAACCCTAGTTCCGCAACGCTGACTCAGCAGCTCTCAATACAGTCTGAAAACACTGCCACACTGTTGGAGACAAATCTTCATTTTTATTTAAAATTATGAGCATGGGGGCAAACACTAGACCGAATATAAGAAGATGTGGGCCAACGCCACTAATTACGATATATGTTAATTAACCTCTATGAGCCTATTTGCTTCCTGGTAAAAAATGAAAATAATGGTATCTCTCACAGTGCTGATCCAGTGAGACAATGCCACTGGGAAGATCCATTTTGAAAACTTACTGTGCAAAAAAGGTGGGATTCAGTGGTTGTGGCACTATGATTTGGAGAGTGCTCGGTTGGTGGGGATCAGAGATGCTACACAATCTGAAATGTTCAAGTAGTCCTGCGCAATCAAGCACCGTACTGTCTCCATTGAATTTCTAAAGCCACAGACTTTTTGAGAAGCCAACAGGTGGAATACCTGTTGCCCTAATCTGAATGTAGACCCTCACTTGGATTAATATGCAAACACCACATAGTTTTGCATGGTTGTTGTATGCACTAAATTTTCCAGATGAAAATTGCCATTTCTATTAAGAGAATGTAGAATTTAGCCTTGTTCAGAATGTTTCCAAGTGTTGCTTTCCATTTTGAAATTCCTGTCACTGCTGCTGTTTATGGCATTGTATCATGAATACAATACGTGTGTTTCAGTAGCTTTGTAGCTGTGGTATTCACAGTGACTTATATGTGTGTGCATATACACAGACACATATATGCAAATACACACACCTGCATTTATATACAGACGCATATGGGTTATATAACCTTTATTTTTAAAATGTGGAAAATATTTTAAACGGAAAGATACTAGTTTAATATTATCTTAAATTTGAATTTATAAATTTTAAGTATGCGTAAATCTTTGGCTACTCCATAGTTCTTTTGAGTTGCACCTACATACTTCCATATTAAAACACGTTATCTGATTATAAATTACTTTCATCATCATGGCCCTTTATACTATTGTTAAAGCATTATTCTAATGTTTCGGAAACGATGCTATTTTATCTATGAATTTAATTTTGCAATAGCGAAAGGGCAATGTAGAATACACACCTCATAAAAGAGGAGCTGGCCTGAGAAGCTTGAGGACCACTACACCAGAGAAGTGTGAGCACTGCTATTTGTCCTTGATTTTGCATACGAGATCGACTGAATTAGAATTAGCCAGGGATAGATGGTTCCCTGCTTTTTATGATGTCAAGGCCATTATATTAACATCTCCCTACTTGCTTCCTTTGTTTTCTGGTGAGTGTCCATTAGCTATGCTTTGCTAGAGTAATCTGTGGACAGATCATAGGCAGTTTTCTGAAAGAAAAGGCAGCTCTGGGTGTGAGAGATCACCCCAAGGCACAATGGCCGCTGGCACAACTGGACCCTTAATTTGATATCCACCTGTGCGTTTGTGCCAGGGGACTCCATGCAAACGCCACTTTCTTTTGTCAGCAGCTCTGCTAAGTGCCAATTAACAGCATTTCTTCTAACGCAGTTATATCCTGGGCTGTGTTTAAAATATTATTCTATTTCTAACCACTTACTGAGAAACGTTTTTTTCCTCAAATGTGTTAGTAAGTATGTTAAAATGTGCCTGAACATTTGAGACAATAAAGGAGATATAAACCAAAAGTCAAGAATGAGACACATTTGCTAACCTTAGCCCACGCGCTAGACACTTCCACAGACAATAACTTGTTCACTCTCTGGACTGTGAATTATCACCTCAATTTATACTCAAGGGAATGGAAATAAAGAATTAGAGGTACATTTAGAGCTCATAGACAAGCCAAAATTTTGGGAATCAAAGCCATATCATCTGATTCCAAAGCCAACAATTCCTCCAAGTCATGTCCCTACTTTCTGTCCACAACCTACACAAATCTATTTGTTTATCCAAATGCTACAACTGTTACAAGTACATAGCAATGAACATGAGTTTGGCTTTGCCTTTTGAGAAGCTCATGGAATTATATGGTAGGCAGGCAGATAAAAAGAGGTCATTAGGACTGAGGTCATTACACAGCCATGAAGGGCTATCTATAAAGGTGGCCCACCCTCAATTCCTTCTTTTCTGTCTGGTCAGAGTGCTCCTCTCATGGAGAAGTGAAGTCCTTCTTCTCTGTCCTTGAATCTAGACGCCCTTGTGATTTTTTTTTTTTGCCTACAGAATGCAACAGAAGTACCCCTATATCAGTTCAAGTATTAGGTTTTAAGAGACTAGAAAGATTCCATTTTTCATTTTGCTGAAGCGCTGAGCTTCTCTGAAGAGAAGTTTAACTACCCTTCTGGAAAGTGAGACTTGACCACCTGCCAGATATCCCAGCCCCTCCGGCCAAGGTGCCAGGCCTGGGGTGAAGCCTTCTGGGATCCTCCAGGTCCAGCGGATCTGCCCCAGATACTATCACACAGAGCGGACAGGAGCCACCCTGTTGGGCCTTGCTTGCTAAAATTCCTCACCAAGAGAATGATGAGTAATGAAGTGGTTTTTACTTCAAACCATCCATTTTGACATGGCCTATTGCCTAGAAATACACATTAGAGATAGAAACACTGTGAAATAAATATCTTGATGTAAGAGAGAGAGACTACTGGGAAACCCTTTGAGGGATTTGCAAAAGAAGCAGAATTTGAGCTAAACCTTACAGGGATGAGGGGACCCTTGGGGAAAACTTTCTACGGCCACCCTGAGGAGCACGTGTGCTGTCTTAGTAGCAAAACACACAAAAAACAAGAATTGATCAAAAGTACAAGAAAAGGGCTCACATGACCTGAATTTTTGCATTTGAGGTGAGGGAGAATGCCTCCCTCTGCCACAATCTGAGAGAGACCACTGTGGAGTCAACAACCCCATTTCACACGTGTGTTCAAAGCAGGCCCTGCTGCGCTGCAGTCCTGGCTCAAGGTGCGCTTGCAGCCCTTCATCTCCATTAAGGTCTGTCCCGTATTTCCCTTCAAAGATTCTCTCTCGACCTCACTGAGTCACTGTATTTGCAGCCATAAAAACATGCTAAGAAGATTTTTTCCCTAATTAGTTTCTTAATTTGTATGACTTCCAAAGGAAGTGCTTTCCAGTGCTTCTTTCCCAGTAGGTACTCTCAAAATGGGTGTGGAGTTATATGGTACCGAGAGCGCAATTAATTTGTCATGAAAAAAATTTTTTTGCAAAGGAAGCAATAAAAGCCAATGACTTTTGCTAAATTTCTTCTCACAATTTCTAATGAGTCAACATGTGTTGAGAAGAAGAAATTAGTCAGAGAAGAATGTATCCTATTATACAGCTTCACTTTTGCGAGGGTGAGTCAGACATTCCCCTGTTGTGGTGTTCTGGGCACCTGGCTGGGATGAGTAGCTTTGGAGGTGAAAGAGAAACTCTTTAAAAAAAAAAAAACTTAAAAGGAAACTCTAGTAGAGAATCTTTCAAACAAGGTCCAATAGAGAAAAAACAAACTGTAGCTGGACTTTGGTTCTATAACTGCAGAAAAATGTTTACCATTGTTTCCCCAATCCCGCAAATCATCTCAGTTTCTCTGGTCTGGCAAACCACTGCCCTGCCCCACTGGACAAACAAAAGTAAAATAAGCATTCAGTCTGGTAATCCCATAGAGACCTGACCAGGTAAACAGTTGTTTTTACTGGCATATGCTGCATGAGCTTGGTGTGAGAAACGGCTGTGTGTGCAGCACTAAAGCTAGAGCGAAGGAGCCCCACATAAAGGAAGCTCAGCCAGGCTTTGAGTGGTTAATACTTCGATGCAAGAGATAAACACACAGAAAGCACAATAATGGGAGTGAGGGGGAGTATTTTCTGCAAATGAATTTGCAGAACGCAATCTGAGAATGGAAATGCCAGCCTCTACTACTTCCAGATTAAAACGAGGAACTTTTTGTTCTTGTCGAAGATGCATTTAAGCCCTGCCCTAGGAATGTGAATTGAAGGCAGAAGAAAGGAATACAGGCTGCCTTCTTACACATGAACAATCACGTCTATACAAAGTACATTTCCAGAACCAAACCTGGGAATCTGTTATCTAACATATTCTGACAAGACAAAAATCTTTGAAGTATGTATTATGGACTGAATGTTTATGTCTCCCCCAAATCCATGTTGCAATGCTAGTCCCAAGTGACGGTGTTAGGAGGCGGGACCTATGGGAGGTAACTGGGTCACGAGAGTAGTGTCCTCATGAAGGGACTTAGTGCCCTCAAAAGAAGAGGCCAGGAAGCTGGCTCTCTTCTGTGTGAGAAGAGGGCCACCAGAAGTCAGCCAGGCTGGCACCCAGATCTCGAGCTTCCAGCCTTTACACTGTAAGAAATACATTTCTGTTGTTTATAGGCTGCCCAATTTATGGCAATTGGTTTTAATAGTCTGGGCTGACTATGACAGTATGAGATCAAGGGCTGGAGTAACCCCAGCACAATGGGACAGGATAATGTGTTCACTTCAAGGCCAAGTTCAGGACCCCTGCCAATCTGGGTGTTACTGTACTGAGCTGAAAATGCTTTTTATAGGTCCTAACTCTGCAGTGACTAATAATATTAGGGTGAGGATGGCAGTGTGTTTGAATGGTGCTTTTTTATTTTCACAATCTTAATTTTTTTAAAAACCACAAGTATACCAGTAACTGGAAGGAGAAACATATGGGAGGGCACAGGAGTGGTAAGCAATTATTTTTAAGTTGGATACATTCAAGCTTTACTTCGGCAAGGGCCCAACCAGTAAATATCAGTGTGGGAACACTAACATAGAAACTGGTTTCATCGTTGTTTATTTCATATTTATAAACATTTATGGGGAAGCTGCATGCACGGTATCGTGCCTCCTACAGACCTTCTTTTCCATCTGTCTGGTCAACCTTTCCACAGAAATTGATTGCCAGGCGCAAGCCCAGCAGGTCCAAAAACAGATTTATCTGCCCCCTTCCCCAAACCTGTTCTTCCACCTGCGCTTCTTATTTCAGTGAATGACATCACCATCCTTTCCAATGGCCAGCCCCCCACCTTTGGAATCCTCCTAGCCTTTCCGCCCTCACTGCTCCCCACCTATCATATCAATTGCCAAATTCAATACTGTTTATCCCCTTGCTTCCATTTAAATTTTTCTAGCTATTTCTTGTCTAGTCTATTCAACTACCTCCTAAATGATCTCCCCGTTATAAATAGGCAACTCTTAGTTTTTGCCACCCATCCTCTTCTGACTTTTCTGGTGAACCAGTAGCAGCTTGGCTGTTGGAGAGAGAAACGTTCTGTTCTTGTGGATTTGAAGAAAAGAGGGTGTAAGATCTAGAAGGGCTTCGTGGCCTTATGACCACAATGGGAGCGTCTTGTCTGAAAATGGAGCTGGTACAGCCAAGGTACACTTGGTTCTAATCCCCTGGTAAGGACTCAGATAGAGTTATTTACCTGCTTTGTTTCTCTGCTCTTTCCAAGCTGACCCATACATCCTAGCTTCTTATTACTCTATCCTAGCATTCTACTCATTCTTGCGATTAAAATTTGTAGTGACTCTATCAGATAAGGAGTAAATTCTAAACTTTTTGGCATTACCTAAAAGTCCTTTACAATCTAACTTTAACCTAATTTTCTGCTACCTTTTAACTTTTGTTTTAATATTTTAATTCTCTCCTACCAACCCAAGTCCTTCAAACAGGCTCTTGACTCTCATGCTGTTGTAATTTTTCTCCTCGGGCTTTTACCTCTACTTGGAATCCCTATCTCCCATCCTCGTTTGCTGGATTCCTATTCAAACTGTGAAGCCCGTCTCAACTGCTATTACTAGTATGAAGCTTCCTCTCCAACTCCTTGTTCTAATTAATAGTTCCCTCCTCTGTGCACATCACCCATTAGAGTACTTCCCATGTGGTGTTGGGTGTTGCTTGTCTGTGTACCCACCTTCCCCTTACAGTAAAGGTGCATCCCTTTACAACGTACAAGACGGTTCCCGCCAGCATTGTTTGTAACAGCCCAAACTTCCCCGATAGCCTTCAGCAGTAGAATGGATAAACATATTGTATTTTATTCATACAACGGAATGCTACATAACAATGAAATGAAATGAACTGCAGTTTCACCCAATCTCACAGACTGCTGAAGGAGAGGAGCCAGTTACAAGTGAACATATGCTATCTGATTTCATTTAGATAAAATTCAAAAACTGGCAAAACAAAACTATACTGTTTACAAATTCACTTTTCGTGATAAAATTAAAAATTAGGACGAGAGTAATTACTAAAGGCTAATAGTTACCCCAGGTATGAAGAGAATTGCAATCAGACAGGCATTTCTGAGTATTGGCAAAGGACTATTTCTTGATTCAGATGGGGGTTATATGCGTGTCCACTTTAACTTTAAAATTTAAATACAACACTTCTCTGCATGTCAATGACATGTCACTATAAATAATAATTTTTAAAAAGATAAATGAAAGAGGACAGAGGGAGAAAGAGTGAGTGTGCAGAGGAAGTGGGGACATTAGACAGATCCTGTGCCCTTGTCTTTGGGTCACGTTCAGCATACAAAGTCCCAGGAGAGATCCTATTGGGTCAGCCTAGACCATGTGTCCGAAATGGCCAGAGGAGGAACAAAAAGGGTCTGGGCACCACCCTCCGCCAGAAGGCACAGCAGGTACCAAAAGGAAGGGGGGCTTGTACATCCAGTACATCCCCACACCCACCATGTCCTGTAGAAGACCTAGAATCTTCAGAGATTTTTTTCCCACCTGTCAAGTGGGGATGCTGATGGTAATAGTTCACATCCTCATGATCTCATCTTAGTGAGGTAGAAGACCTAAAATTCCTCTGATAGTCGAAAAGTGGTGCATAAAACATGAAAGAATTTGTTCATAGTAGCAACCCAGAGAGGCCTAGGCAAAGATGTGCTCTGTTATATTTTATGGAAACCCTTGAGAATACTGATCCCATTTCTAGAAACAAGGACAGGTTGTGGCCAAGTTGGATAAACACCGTGACTGGAAAACAAGCAAGAAAGTAAAAAAAAAAAAAAAAAAAAAAACCCCCTCATTTTATTCTTTCTGTTTCTCTTTAGCAAAGAACAACAAAGCCACAGGCTGGCGAGTTCTGGCAACTTTGACACAGAACGAACCACAGGAACACACTGCCCTGTAACACACGTGGTTACGGTGGCCGTGGTTCTGCGAGTGGGAACCTGCTGTAACACGCATCTTGAAAAGCTTTTTAGGGCTTTCGCTTGTTTTGTTCTCCCTTTCAACCAGAAAATCAGGGAACAACACAATTCCACAAATTCTTTCATATAAATGATTGACCAGCTTTTAGGGTAACCTTTGTTATGCTGGAATCATCTGGTACAAATGCACTTCCTGGAAGCGAAGCAGAAAGGAACAGGCTCCCAGCTCTGGTGCGGGGACAGCCCTTGGTCCTTGGGCAGGGGGAGACTGGAGGCTTCTCCTTCCACACATTGTATTAACGGAAACAAACACTGACTCAATAGCCCTCAAATGCAATTAAGATTTGTTTGTAATTTGTTAAGCATTTTAAATTGTTTCACTTTTTCTTCATTTCCTCTACTCATTTTGTTCCCCTGTCTCGGGTAAATTCAGCAATCTGGCATTATGAAAGAATTCACACCAAGGCAAGAAGGTCATTACCCTAATTAGAAGGAATGCGAGGAGGGAGAGCGTGCACGGTTGGGAGTTTATGAGGCTCATGTTTTTCAGCTTGCATCTGAGGACAGACACAACCACTGTCCAATAAAGAATACCCCTCGTTGCACAAATAGGTGCAGTGTAACAATCTTTAAATGATGGCGAGTATTATTAGGGGGCAAATAAAGATGTATTTCAGCACTGTGGTTTAGTTAGCATTCAAAATGTTTCAATATGCTTTTATTACAAAAATATAGGCACACTGAGGAATTTAAAAAATATCAAAAAAGAAAAAAGCACATATAAGAATAAAAATTACTCATAACCCTACTATCCAGAGAACCACATAATATTGTGATATAACTTCTCTCTCATAGTGTTTTTTTTTTCTATTTCCAATTATGTTTATTTACCTTGTCCAATATTTCTCACTGGGAGTTTCAAAATATGCCTAAATAAAAATTGAAGAAGTCCCAAATGTGAACACATTAGCACATCCCATTATAAAATTCAGTCTCAAAAAATGATGTCTGCAATCTAGTTTATATTAATAGCAAATCAGTTAAACTACAATATTCCCTCTCAACTTCCCATTCTGCTCTGGCTCAGCTAGTGAGTTCTGACTGGGGACCCAGTGAGACCGGAGTTCTGTCAGCCGCTCGGTCTGTCTTCCACTGAAATGGGCAAATCTCTGTCAGCACCTCCTCATTTTCAAAGCCCCTGGATTCGTATGTTCATAAAATGCAGGTTAATCCTTAATTACTCCAGCAATTATCCTAATGAAGATGACTTCCTGTACCAGCATCACTGTGGTCCATTTAGGCCCCAGAGGACTCTACTGCTGTTTGCGGGGAAGGGAGGAACAGTCATTGCAAATATTTCCTCTATTACATTGTTTGCTTTTTAATCCAGCTTATTCTGTTCTACTCTTGAAATAGAATATTTTTTCATTTAGGTATACATTATTAAATCTATAGATATTTTCTCTGTTATTTTATTCCATTGCTTCAGTTTTTTCTTAATTAATTTTTAGACAAGTTAGAAACGCTTATATCAAGAGAGGTTGCCAACTGCTTGGTTGGATGGTGCCGTCACGTTAGTGTAGGGACCCAATTCTCTCCCACCCGCCACTCCCAGACACAGTTTCTGGATTGAAAATATTCTGTGACATCATGAGGAGTGGATGTCCATACTGAGTAGTGTCCCGACAACCAAGCCTAGTCTCATGACACAGTTGGGCACAACCCCAGGCAATCAGGGAACTGGCGAGGCCCAGGAGGCCCCACTTTCTGCGTGCACCTGCTGGAGAATTTATTGCTGCGGGCCCACATTCTGGCAATAAAAGGTCTCACTCTGCCTGAGCAGTTGTCTACTGAACACCAGGCTCCCCCAGGCTTTCGAATATTGTTCCTCTAAGTGGCCCTTCTCCATGCCCACTCGCCTCCTTCTGTTTTTGTGTTTTTTTGGCTGCCTTTCCCATGATCAACTCCCGGAATCATGGGTGTCTGTCAGCTGATGTTCTTGCTTGCTCCTTCTTTCCCCAAACCTCCATTCCCCAATTGTCACCTCACATGCAGAGGAAACACACTGATTATTCCACTGTCATTAAATCTTGAAACAGAATCACTAGCAACAGGAAAGCTGGTTCTCCTCTCCTTCAGGGCTTAGTCTCCCCAGTTCTACCAGGGATACTTGCAGGCCAGCCTCTGAGGAGCCCTGCCCCTCCCCGACTTAAGTGGTTCAGTCTTCTAAAGTAAATAAGAAAAACAGAAAGAAAACCAAAGTAGGGTATTTTTTCATATTAAAATAAATTATTAAAAATAAAAACTCTTCAGCCCTGGCTGGTGTAGCTCAGTGGATTGAGCGCGGGCCTGCAAACCAGAGTATCGCGGTTCGATTTCCAGTCAGGGCACATGCCTGGGTTGCAGGCCAGTTCCCTGCAGGGGACACACGAGAGGCAACCACACATTTGATATTTCTCTCCCTCTCTCCTTCCCCTCTAAAGATAAATAAATAAAATCTTCAAAAAATAAAAATAAAAAAAATAAAAACTCTTCTAAGCAATGGGGCTGCATTTACACAGGGTTTTTAAAGTCAACATTAAAAATCCTTTCAGTCACTCAAAGTAGAGGTTACTTACATGAACCACACTAACATTTGAGATTTATATTGTAAACTAAAGGAAGAAGATAATCTGTATGCAGATGACCAGTCATTCAAAGTATTCTGCCTTTAAAATAACAATGAAATCCCTGGCAATGAACTAGGGAATGCGTAGAGAGTGTTTCTGCTTTTTCCTTCAGGGGTCATTCCACTCTATTTCGGTCCTGAACCCTGTAACTTTAATTCATGGTATAGAGGTGCTTGTTGCTTTGAAAATTCAATAAGATAGTGAAGTGGCAGGTTACCAGAAATTAAATTATCAAATAAACAAGTAAATACATATCTACCTATTCATCTTTCTATCTATATAGAAAGATTAGATTGATTGACAGGTTGACAGACATAGACTATTATAATCCTACTAACAAAATATAACTGTTGTTTCTATATTATTATTTTCCTTCCAGATTTTTATATGCACACACATTGCGTACATTGCAATGACCCTCTTGTAGCTAAATATTTTCATACCCCCTAATTATTTCTCATATTTTTTAAAAAATATATTTTATGTATTTATTTTTAGAGAGGGGAGATGGGAAGGAGAAAGAGTGGGAGAGAAACATCAGTGTGTGGTTGCTTTTCATGTGTCCCCTACTGGGGACCTGGCCTGCAACCCAGGCATGTGCCCTGACTGGGAATGGAACCAGCGACCCTTTGCTTCACAGGCCTGCACTCAATCCACTGAGCTACACCAGCCAGGGCTATTTCTCAGATTCTTTATCACTGGAATTTTTATATTCTCTTTTTGGACATGCAATTTTGATATAAAAATTTTTGTAATTAAATTGTAACATTTTAAATTCATGCCATTTCTCTTTGTGCATTGTTTTTTAAAATGTCTTTGTACTCTAAGATAAAATTAATATTAAGCCCTGACCAGGTGGCTCAGTTGTCTGGAGGACTGTTCTGTATACTAAAAGGCTGTGAGTTCGATCCCTGCTCAGGGCATATACCTAGGTTGTGGGTTCAATCCCCTGTCAGGGGTGCATATGGGAGGAAACTGATGTTTCTCTCTTACATGGATGTTTCTTTTTCTCTCTCTCTCTAAAGTCAATAAACATATTCTCAAGTGAGGATTAAACTTAAAAAATAATATTAACCTACACTTTCTTCTATTTGTTTATCTTATCGTGTGTTTTTCCATTTTTAACCCACTTTTCTTTGTGTAAGGTTTGTGGGTTCTTTGTGTGTGGTATAAGGTATGTGTGGTGTAGGTCTAAGGTGTGTGGGTTCTTTGGAAAAGACAGTAATGCTGGGTGAAATAGAGGCATTAGGAAAAATTAAGACCAGACATGAGATGAATTGACTCCATAAGCCACAGACACTAGTCCACAGGAGCTAGAAGGGCTGCTGAGAAGAAGAACATTGGCGTCACGCTTCCACGGGGTCGCCAGGAGTCAGAGCTGACGAAGGGCGTGTCTCTCACACACACACAAGGTGTGTGGTAGGAAATCAAGCCTTTCCCCTCAGAACGTCAGCTGATTTTATCATCATTGTTTATTCAATAATCTATTCTTTCTGCACTATTTGAAATGGCTCTTATAAAATAAATTCTTATTGTATTTTTAGAGTTTTATGACATTCCACGTATCTATTGCTGTACCAGACCATATTGTTTTAACTGTCAGCATTTTATAATGCATTTTATTATCTAGAAAATCTTTTTTGCTGTATAAGTATTGTTTTTCTCTAGGTTGCAGGCTTTTTAACAAGGACTATATCATTTCAATACTATGTTTATTGAGCTTGTACATGGGTGCAATGCAGTATTTAGCAATAAAAATACTTTTATGTTCTCCTCTAGGACTCTTATAGTGGTATGACTTATATTTAAGTCTTTTCTCTATCTTAAGTTTATTTTGGTGTATGGTGTAAGTTGGTGGTCGAGTTTCATTTTTTTTGCATGAAGCTGTCCAGCTCTCCCAGCACCATTTACTGAAGAGGCTATTTGTATTCCATTTTATGCTCCTGTCCCCTTTGTCAAATATTAATTGACCATAGGGACTTGGGTTTATTTCTGAGCTCTCTGTTCTGTTCCATTGGTCTGTGTGTCTGTTCTTGTGCCAGTACCAGGCTGTTCTGATGACAGTGGCCCTATAGTATAGTTTGATGTCAGGTATTGTGATCCCTCCTACTTTGTTCTTTTTTCTCAAAATTACTGCATCTATTTGGGGTCATTTATGGTTCCATACTAATTTTTGAAATGTTTGTTCTGTACCTATGAAATATGTTATTGGTATTTTAATAGGGATTGAGTTGAATGTATAAATTGCTTTGGGTAGTACAGATATTTTGACAATGTTAATTCTCCCAATGCTTCCATTTATCTGTGTACTTGAACAACAATTAAAAAATACCTTTCATTCATAGGGTACTTTGGTTTTCAAAGTTTTCTTTATATGCTTTTCATATGAGTTCTTCCACATCCATTTTCCTTACCAGTAAGATAAAGATAAGACCAAATGGTCGAAAGCTCCTTATGCCTCAAATATGGGCACATAGCAGGTACTCAGAGAATTCTTAGTGGTTGTTCCACATTGCCTCCTATTCTATTCAAGAAGGATAAGCTGCAAAACAATGAGAACCACAATTTAGAGTCAGTCAGGGACTTAACATTTGGTGGAGTGACTAAAAAATAATTTATCCTAAACAAAATTAGAACTGTCTTATAACTGCTGGATTTGTTGTCTTGAGCTGTAATTGCCCTGAGCAGGTGGCGCTGTGAGTGTGATGTCTGTGCTGAGCAGCACGAAGACACCATGGTGAGCGTATCAGTTTCCTGAGCTCTCACAAATTATTACCAATTTGTGGCTTAAAACAGCACACATTTATTCTCTTAGTTCTGGACATCAGAAGTCTGAAGTCAGTTTCACTGGGCTGCAATCAAGGGCCATGTACACTCCTAAAGCTCTAGGAAAAGATCAACTTCCTTTCCTTTCATCCTTTCTCTAGAGCTGCATTTTTTTGCATTTCTTAGCACCTGGCCTCCTCTGTCTTCAAAGCCAGCAGTGCGGCATTCTGCTCCCATTATCATACTGGGTTCTTCTTCTGTCACCAAATCTCCCTCCACTTCCCTTTTGTAAAGAGGGCCATGATTGTACTTAGGGCCTGCATCAGATAGTACAGACTGATGCCCTCATTTTAAAATCCTTAAGTTACTCACATCCACAAAGGCCCTTTTGCCCTCTACGGCAGTATTCACAGGTTCCAGAGACTAGGACCTGGATACTGGGTAGGACCTCGTTGTTTAGCCCACCCCAGTGAGTGATCCCAACCTCTCTGAGTCACAGGGTTCAATGAATGGGCCAAGACAATATATTATTCTCCCGAGATGGTACCTCTATCAGGGTGTTGCTTCTTTATTCACTCACAGAACAGAATATGAGTGTTCATGAGGGGTATAAAACATTGCCACAGTCCTTGAGTTCAAAGGGCTCCACAGTGTTTGTGGTTTTATTTTATTATTTAATTTTATTTTTGTTGTTTTTAAATGCAGACTGTATATTCTTGGCAGTGGAAACTTTTGATGGCATTATTTATGCTATTGGGGAGGGAAGAAAAGAACTTTTCCTCTACCCTCTTAGGTTCAGTTGCTGGGCCATATAAATTAGAGTGATGAAAGACAGATTAATCAGAGAAAATGTTTATTCCACATGCCAGTGATTTTAACCCTTTTTGACCTCATGGCACACATTAACTAATTACTGAAATTCTGAGGCACACCAAAAAATGTAGTTGTTGCTGATGTTAAAAAAAGAGACGTACCCGGCTGGTGTAGCTCAGTGGATTGAGCGCGGGCCTGCGAACCAGACGATTGCGGTTCGATTCCCAGTCAGGGCACATACCTGGGTTGCAGGCCGGTTCCTTGCAGGCTAACTACCAGCAGGGGACGCACAAAAGGCAACCATACATTGATGTTTCTCTCCCTCTCTCCTTCCCCTCTAAAAAATAAATAAATAAAATCTTTAAAAAAAAAAAAAAGGTAATTTTGATTCATTCATACTAGATGGCTATTGTTGGGTTGGATGTTAGCATTTTTGCATTTCACAGCCTAAGGGGAAAGAAGTCAGTGGCCATAACTAGTCAGGTATCGCATGTTTTAAAAATGCTTGTGGCACCCCTGTTGAAAAGACTGTCATATGCCCACAGGGGCCTCATAGATAAGAAGTGAAACTCCCCAAAAGCAGTTAGGCCTGGGAGCTTATATGCAATTTTAACAAAAGGTGATAAATTTTGGAGATCTGACAAGACAAAGAGGATCTGGGTTTCAATGGGCAGCAAATTTAGGGAAGGAGAATAAATATATGGGAAAAACTAACAGAAGATAAGGATTCTTTTAGTATGATTTGCTTTTGCAGACCCATTTGTTGCTGACTTTCTGTCTTTAGTGATAAGGGTTGTTTTCCTCGTGGTATGGGGGAGGGGAGGGAGAAACACTTTTCCAAAGAGAAATTCATGCCCTGCTTTTCAGCAGATAGGAGGAAGGCAGAGAGCTCTTTATGCATTTGTGGCTTCATAATTGCCTGTAGCTCAAAATAATGCTTGTGCCAAAGTGATATATTTTGGGGTGGCATATTTTGAGCCCCTTCAATGCTGATGTCCCCAAGTCTTTCAAACATTATAATTCATGCCTATTATTCTTATACATTGGAGACCTATTTTCCTATAACCTCCATTTTGGCTGCCAGGAAATGATAATACACACATACCCTTAGTCAAATAAATATTCATACAAAATAATACGAGCTATTTTTAGAAGTAAAGTAAGGGAGATAGTGACAGGCAGCGGTTGGTGGTACCATTTTACGTAGGGTAGTCAGAAAAGATCTCTCTGATTGGATTACAGTTTAGCAAAGACCAAAAGCAAACATAAAGGAGCTTCACTTGGTACTTCACTGTGTTCCTGTGTTTAAGGTAAAGAGACCAGTGCAGTTTCACCCCCACCTCAACATCTCACAACTACTTCTTCCTCCTGGCTCTCTACTTCTCCATTCTTGTTCCAGCCAGCTCAGCCCTTTATATACCAATAGTACTGCTTTTCTGAGTTAATTTCTACTATTGTTTTCTGTGTGCTAAGTAATATTTTAACCACAGTAATAAATTCAATTCTATTTAACAAAAGGGCAGACTGAAGCAGAAAGAGGTTAACCAAATTGCCTAAACTCATACAGCCAGTAACTGGCTGAGCCGGAATTAATCTGGGTGGGCAAAATTGGAGGATTTTGGGTGCTTGGTTTGGGAGACTTGCTTTAATCTGGGTGCTTCGTTTGGGAGACTTATCATCTACATCATTATCTATCCTTTTCACAGACATCAGTTTCTCCTCCATCCATGGGACCACCCTTAACACTCAAATCTGCTTGTTCCTCTGGGTCACTCCCATGAGATTTTCCCTGGCCCTCCCTCTCGTGGTATTTCGCCCAGTCCATTATGTTCAGGTGGCTCTTTGCCCTTTAATTCCATGTGTGATAGTCCTATTTACCACCAAGGGCCATAAGTTCCCTGACACCAGGGCTCTGTCCCACATTTCAGCCAGAGCCTCTGAAGGGGCTGGCACAGAGCGCTCGGGAAAGAATCGTCAACTAATGACTACTTGTCATCAACTCGAAGATGCACGCTTTTGTTACATCGAACATTTCTGAAATCAGTCATCCAATTGATGGTGTGTCAGTGTTAATCAGCAGGTTTCTGTTCTTTTGTAGCAGCCTCGGAGATCTGATAAAAGGCAGTCATTAAAATATCTTGACCTTCACCATTCATTTGGTGACTTGGTGTTATGAGCATTTACTCTGCATGGTGGAATGAAGAGGAAGCAACCTTTCTCTTTTCTAACCATAGCAGTGCTGTAGCAGAGTGGTTCCCAACCTTTCTGGCACCAGGGACAGATTTCCAGGGAGATCAAGGTTGGGGGGCGGTGGCAGGGACATAAAGAGGAGCTCAGGAGCACTTTGTCCCCTGTCCCACTCTGGAGTTGATGGGGAGGAGATAGGAGTGAGCTTCACTCTGCGGGTTCCTAACAGGCCAAGGACGGATGGCAGGGGTTGGGGACCGCTGCTGTAGCAGAAAGCTCGTTGGTACTTACTATTCAACATACACTCAGTAAAATTCCATTAACTAGGCTATTTATGCGACTTATGAAATAAAGAAAAAAAATCCACATGTACCACACAGTGGTGAAAGTCTCAAGACTTTTGTTACACATTCAAGGCCCCTGTTATGGATGTTACAAAGGGGAGCCCACCACCTGACAGAGAAAGTTTTTGAAGTACGCAGATAGCGGCTTCTACAATTTATTTTCTCTGCTGAAAAAAGAAACTCATGCAGGAAACATTTAAAAACCGAGTAAATAAAAGAGATGCCCACAATTTCCTGCGAGTCTGATTAAAAATAGGAACTCTGCAATCATGAAAGTCGCCCGTCTGGCAGCTGCAAGGCCATACCTGGGGAGGCTGAAATCGCTGGCAGCTGCAGAAAGCAGAACATGGCAGGTGTTCACACAGGCCCTCCGGAGGGGAGGGGATGGCACGTTTCAGAGGCTTATATGGACGAATGTATAAATGGCTTCTTAATAATAAAAGGTAGGTGTCAAAAATTATCTGACTTACCTCTTTCTTATTTCCATCTTCACCCCAATCCTCCAATTTTGCCCTACCCATGTTCTCCAAAGTGAATTCTGATTCCTTGCACCTAAGAGATTGACTGAAATTCCCCCTAAACAAAACAAAACATAACAAAAGAAAACATAGGGCTGCAAATAAACCAAGTTTTCTCTCACGTCCTTTGCCATACCAAAATATTGCAAACCAATGCAGATGTTAGCTCCATCACAAACATTTTCAGCTGTCTTTGTTTTTTGTTGTTGTTGTTTTTGGGGTTTTTTTTTTTTTTTTTTTTTTTTTTTTTTTTTTTGCTCCTGAATTACAGATTACAGGCACATGGATTGGATCTTCAAAGCAATGTACAGGCTTTAAGCTGAGAGATTCTCATCAAATCTGTGGGAGGCACACAGCAAGAATCCTGTAATATCTCAGAGGATTTATGCCTTTTAAAGTTCTTTTACAAGGAGCCTTTGCTAAAGGATTTACAAGAACTAAAGATTATTTAGTGATAATGGATGAGAAATGTTGCTGGAAATGGAAAAGGCAGCCACATTCCCACCAAAAGAATTCCTTATAAATAATGTCATTATGGAACAAAGAATACCAAATGAATTTAATCATTAGCTTCTAATTGAAGGCCTCTGCCAAATTTGCTTCTCCTCACTACGTTGGCGATTTTCTGTTCAGTGGGGCTCCGTCAGATATGAACAAAGGGGTAGGCAAAGGAGCACGATTAATCACAAAGCTGGTGAGACAAGCCTGGACCATTGGGGTTGGTGGTAGGAATTAGACATTGCATCTTTTCTTTCCCTCATGACCACACACCTCCCCATTAATTCCCAGAGGGGCCTCCTAATCGATGGATTTTGGCCAGTGGGAGTCAAATGGTAGCTTATTAAGGGATGCCTGGGCCGGAGTCTCTTAAACAAAGCAAGGGCTGAATAATGCTTCCAGACCGAAACAGAACACTGTCTTAAAGTGAATGTTTTCACTGAAAGAAAAAATAAAAGTAACTCGGTTACATGCCACATTTTTAAGACAAAGATTTTACAGTCAAATAAACATTTCTAGGAATTTTTTAAGAGGGCATGCGTGTGCACAGCTGTGCAGACGAATCCTCACAGAGCCTCAGTTGAGAGAGTTCCTGGCCCGAATCAACTGAACTGTGTCATTAAACAATAACCAAAACATTTCTTAATTAAATTTTTGAAAAAATTCACTGAAATGTTTTTGTAAGTGCTTAGTCCTCTTCTAAGTCTTAATTTCGTAGGGTCATAGAGGGACCACACTTGGCCCTTTATTTTGAAAACCGGGGTTTTTCTAGCTCTTTATGGTCATCTTTTTAACCATCCGATTTTACAGAAATAAAATCTCCAAGGCAATGTGATCCCAACAAATGTCCTGAAAATTGTTTTAAGATCCTTCATATGAGTTCGTAAAATTTCCCTCCCTCCGCTCAAAGAGGGAAATTCAGTTAATTGAGGGTCTTGGTGAAAATAGAAGTGGAATGCCTATAATTCAATACTCTTCCACTCACTCAATTCTTGTCCACACAAAACCATAGTTGAGATTTTATTTTAGGATATTCAAGTAGATTGCCATCTCTTAACCACAAATGCTTCGTTGAAAACTAAATCACTTAAATTAACCTACATGAAAATACAGCACTTCCGAGGTAATTCTACTGTGAGAAATGACCAAATCCTTCCATCTTGTTTTCACAGCTGAAGCCAAAGCTGTGTGTGCGGAGCCCCTCTGCTGCCTCACGTTCGGCAAGGACGAGAACGTCGGGAACCGAGACAAGACGGCAGACCACCGACAGTTCAGGTGAGAGAACTGGGTGCCAGAGCCATCGGTTTTGTTACCTCACCACAAGAAAACGGGTCCTCTCTGATGAGAAACATTGGCTATGTGATATACCCTAAGATGCATACAAATCTTTTAAGGGGCATCATGTAGAGTTAGACAGACCTCACCGTGTTCTCAGACAATCAAGTGTCACATAACGCAGAGGAGATTCACTCAGGCCTGTATACAAACAGGCATCTCAGCGAAATGGCGACATCAAACATGCAGATGAAGATTTAAAGGACCAATGTTTCTAGAGTAATTATCTCCAAGCCAGTCAGCATGTAGAAAAATATGTATACCACTTCATTCTAGAAATTTCCATTGAAAGCCGATGCTCTGAGTTCCCTACCACTGCTTTACGGTCTGGCCTGGTTGAAGAATTTAGTCTGTAGAGGTGAGACATGAGGGCGAAAATGGGAGAGAAATAAGCAACCTTCTTATTTTTACTTTCCCTTTTCCCTTCTACAAGTGAAAGCTAGAAAAGTTGAGCATAGAAAAAATTCAGGAGTTTCTCAGGCCACTCACCCGTATTACTATCAATCCCTTTTGGTCGTTCTTCTGTTGGACCTTAGTTTCACCAAGGATAGAAGAGCCACACACAATCTCATTCCCTTCCTGCTGTGTGGTGGCAGTGATGCGAAGCCAGCCTCAGGAATCCCACAGAATTTGGAATTCAAATGGAGTTGTTTTCAGAGAGGAAAAAGAGGAGGAAAGAATGCAAGCAAACCCTGTAAAATCATTTACACAGGACTTTCTGTTTTTAAAGTGTATGGGAGTTTAAACATGTGAAGAATGCATATGGAAGTTGAGTAGCCAAAGGGGCGGACTGTGTCATTGAACAATTTATCTATCACCCCTCTTCTGAAAATCCAGACTTTTTTGCCTGCTTTGTGCAAATTGAGTTTTCCTTTAAATTTTTTTTCTAGTTGGCACAGTGTTTCTTATTCATATGGAGGTTTTTCAATTCTTTTACTGAGATAAAATTGACATAAAATTTACTATTTTAACCCTGACAGGTGTGGCTCAGTGGGTTGGACACTGTCCTGCAAAGTGAAAGGTTGCCAGATGGAATCCGTGTCAGGGCACATGCTGGGTCCCAGGTCAGGGTGATTATGAAAGGCAACAGATAGATGTTCCCTCTTATAATGATGTTTCTCTCTCTTTCCTCCTCCCTTCCCCTCTCTCTAAAAATAAAGAAATAAAATATTTTAATAAATTTACCACTTTAAAGTATACAATTGTGTAATTTTCCCAGTGTATAACTTCATAACATTTTCATCACCCCCCAAAAGAAATCCTATTACTGTTAGCAATCCTGACTCCCCATTCCCTGACAGCAACTAATCTACTTTCTGTTTCTACAGATTTACCTGTTCACTATGTTGCCTTCCTTATGTCTGGCTTCTTTCATTTAACACAGTGATTTTCAACTTTTTGGATATCATGGCACCCTTACACAAATTACTAAAATTCTGCAGCACACCCCAAAATATTTTTTTTTGCTGAACTGACAAAAATAGGTTATAATTTGGATTCATTCACACCAGATGGTTATTGTTGTGTTGGCTATTGTCATTTTTTAAATTTGACATTCTAAGGGAAAAGAGGTCAGTGCCCCTGACTAAATAGTGGGGTATTGCATATTTTAAAAATTCTTGCCACACACTGATTGAAAATGGATGACTTAATGTAATGTTTAAGGCATGTATAAGTACTTCATTTCTTTTTTTGACTGAATAATATTTCATTTTATGAATAGGCCATTTTTTATTTACCCACATTTTTGCTCATTTGGTCGATGAACATGTGGGTTGTTTCCACTTTTTGGCTCTTATGAATAATGCTGCCATGAACATCCATGTACAGATTTTTGTGACAGCATTTGTTCTTAATCCTCTCGGATATACAGGGTCTGGCAGAAGCAATGCCTGCCTGAGTGTGGTTGGTCGGGTCATAATAAGGGTGTAGTAATTTATAGTTTTAATTTGAATATTTCACTTAAAATGTTGTGTGGTGTGCTTGAGTGCTTGAGCATGATATTGTTACATTACAGAATTACATGCTTATAATTTTGTAATAAAAGATTCTGTAATAAAAAGGGGGCATTATTTGCACCGGAACCTGTATATCTAGGAGTAGAGTTGTCGGTGTTGTATTCTATGTGTAAATGTTTTGAGGAACTGCCAAACTGTTTTCCACAGCACTTACATAATTTTCTATTTCTACCAGCAATGTATGAAAATCCCAAATATTTTACATCCTTGCCAATACATACTTATTTCCTATCTTTAATTGTAGCCATCCTAATAGACACAAAGTGATAGCTCATTGTGGTTTTTACTTGCATTTCCCCAATGACTAATCATGTTTGTATGTTTTTAACTTTGTATTTTGAATAACCTTTAGGTTTACAGAAATGTTTCAAAAGCAGTACAGAGAGATGCCATATGTACTTGGTACATACTACACATGTACTTGTACTACATATTATATTCCATGGGCCTATAGTATTTGTCTACTCATGTATCCTATCACACCACTTCCATTATAGGAAATTTATATTATGTCTTAATGTCTGGCCTTACTTGTCCTCATTGCTAGGTGTTCTTTTTCAGTGCTTCCTAATGGTTCTTGCATATTTGTTTCTCTACAAGAACTTTAGTATCAACTTAACTATAAAATAACCTCTTGGTATTTTTTAAATACCAACTGGAGTTGCACTGAACTTATAAATTGACTGAAGGGAAACTAAAACTTTTAAATGTTGTCATCTTAGCCAAGAACAGGGAATGAATTCCAGTTTTACAGTATGCTTTTGTGTCTTTCAGGAACATTTTAAATTTGTCTTCATACATGTTTTGCCTAATTCTGGTTAAAATGTTTCTAAGCATTTAATCTTCTCTGCTGCTCTTATAAATGGGATTTTCCTTACCATTATATCTTCTGTGTGTTTTATATATGAAAGTTATTGCTTCTGTATGTTGTTTTTTTAATCCTGTTACTTTATATAATTCTTTTATTGTTTGAGTTGTTTTTACCATTGATACTCTGTGATTTTCAAAGAGGAATATCACATCATCTTCAACTAAATGTGGTTTTACTTCCCCCTTTTCCCATTCTTATGCCTCTAATTGACCTCTTTGGTCTAATTAGGAGTAGTAGTTCTCTTTCCCTTTCTCATCTCATAATCACTTTTCTTTCCTATGGTTTTCTCATATTTTTTTCTTTTTTTCCCCTTTCTCTACTGTTTCATTTTTTTCTGCTTTTAGTATCCTTTGCTCTCTTGCTAGTGACATTGCTGTGGTGTTCAGGGGCGTTACTTGTTTTGGTGTTGTTTTGTGCTGTTTTGCTTTGTTCTATCAGCACCAATATAATAGCATACAATGCTATTGTATGCTAAATAAGCATACAATAGCTTACAAATAAGCATACAAATAAGCATACAACCCCCGTGGTGGGGGTTAAACATTTTAACCATCCAGATGGAAGGGAGTTACCACCAATGAATCATAAAATAATAACCAGGACCCAAATATGGCAGGAGAGACCACACATCCTGCACAGGAGTCATATCTAGAGCATCCAGGGTCAGAAAATCAAGGAGTCTGCACCACTGGGTCCCACAGTTTTTTTTGACACACACAGCCACTCCATAAGACAGAGTCAAAACAAATCAATTGAATACATAAAAGCAAACACAAGAGACAACTAAAATGAAGAGACAAAGAAACAACCCCCAAACAGAAGAGGGAATCTTCAGAAAAGAGCTAAGTGAAATTGAGTCAAGCAATTTATCAGACATGGAGTTGAAGTAATGGTTATAAGGATGCTCGAGTAACTTAGAATTACAAGGAACTTAGTGAGACCTACGTTAGCATGAGAAAGCACATAGAAACCTTGGATAAGAACCAGTTGTAAATGAAGAATGCAATATATAAAATGAAGAATACACTAGTTGGAATTAAAACCAGGCTACTCAAAGCAGGGAATCAAATCAGCAAGTTGGAAGCCAAGGTATAAAAAACAACCAATCAGAGCAACAAAAGGAGAAAAGATTTTAAAAAATACAGATAGTTTAAGGGGGCTTTGGGACAATATGAAACATAACAATATTCACATCAAAGAAATACCAGAGGAGAAGAAAGGGAGCAAGGGATAGAAAACCTGTTTGAAAAGTAATGAGAGAAAACTTTCCTAACTTGGTGAGGGAAGAAGTCACAGAAGTCTAGAAAGCATAGAGGGTCCCAATCAAGATGAACCTAAAGAGTCCCACTCCAAAACACACTACAATCAAAGTGACAAAATTTAAAGACAAAGAGAGATACTTAGAGGTATCAAGAGAGAAACAGCTAGTAACATACAAGGGAGCTCCAATGAGGCTATCAGCTGATTTCTCAACAGAAACACTATAAGCCAGAAGGGATTGGCACAAAATATTCCAAATAATGAAAAGCAAGGACCTGTTACTAAGACTACTTTATCCAGCAAGGCTCTCATTTAAAATGGGAGGTAAAACAAAGATCTTCCCAAACCAAAGAAAGCTAAAAGAGTATATCTCCACCAAGCAGCTGTGCAAGAGATGCTAAACAGATTAATTTAAAAAGAAGGAGAGAGAGACAGACAGACAGACAGAGAGAGAGAGGAACACAGGTACAAAGGGAAAGAAATGGCAACAAATAAGTACTTATCAATAACAACCTTAAATGAAAATGGATTAAATGCTCCAATTAAAAGACACAGGGTAGCTAAATGGATAAGAAAACATGACCCATGTATATACTGTCTACAAGAGACCCACCTCAGAACAAAAGATCTATATAGGCTGAAAGCGAAGTGATGAAAAAATATTCCATGCAAATGGACATAAAAAAAAGATAAGGTAACAATACTTATATTAGACAAAATAGGCTTCAAAACAAAGGCCATAACAAGAGACAAAGAAGGTCACTACATAATACTTAAGGGAGTAGTCCAACAAGAGGATGTAACTCCTGTAAATATGTATGTACCCAATATAGGTGTACCTAAATACATAAAGAAAAGATTGGAAGACTTTAAGAAAAAGATAGCAACACAGTCAGTGTAGGTGATTTTAACACTCCATTGTCAACAATGAAAAGATCTTCCAAACAAAAAAAAAATCAAGAAAAATATTGCAGAACCAAACGACACTCTAAATCAAATAGAGCTAATTAATATTTATAGAACACTTCACTCCAAAGAATCAAAACACACATTCTTCTCAAGTGCACATGGATAATTCTCAAAGATAGACCATAGGATAGTACACAAAAGAAGCCTTAACAAAGTCAAGAAAAATCTAAATCATATCAAGCATCTTCTCAGATCACAATGGCTTAAAACTAGAAACCAATGTCGAAAAAAACAACAACTTGAAAACATTCAAATACATGGAGCTGAATAACATATTATTAATCATGAATGGGTTAACAATGACATTAAGGAAGAAATTTAAAAGTATCTGGAAACAAATGAATATGAAGACACAACAACCCAAAACCTAAAAAACACAGCAAAGGCAGCCCTGAGAGGGAAGTTACCAGCAACAGAGGCCTAAAGAAGATGGAAGTATCTCAAATAAAAAAATCTAATCTTACATCTAAAAGAACTAGAAGAACAACAACAAACAAAGTCCAGAGCAAGCAGAAGGAAGGAAATAATCAAGATCAGAGCAGAATTAAATGATATAGAATTTTTTAAAAAAAATCAAAGGATCAATGAATCCAGAAGCTGGTTCTTTGAAAAGATAAACAGAATTGACACACCATTAACCAGACTCAAGAAAAAAAAGACAGGACCCAAATAAATCAGAAGTGAAAAAGAAGTAACAACTGGTACCATAGAAATACAAACGATTGTAAGTAATTACTACGAATAACTATGTGCTAAGAAATTAGACAACCTGGGCAGAATGGATAAATTTCTAGAAACAGATAGCCTTCCAAAACGGAATCAGGAAGAAGTAGAAAACCTGAAAAAACTATAACAACTAGCAAAATTGAAGCAGTAATCAAAAACCTCCCTGCAAACAAAATCCTGCATCAGATGGCTTCACAGGCAAATTCTACCAAACATTCAAAGAAGAATTAACTGTATACTTCTCAAACTATTTCAAAAAATTCAAGAAGAGGGAAGATTCCCAAACTCTTTTCACAGGGTTGGTATTATCCTAGGTCTGAAACCAGGTAAAGATACCATAAAGAAAGAAAATTATAGGCCAATATCTCTAATCAACACAGATGCAGAAGTCCTCAACAAAATCCTAGCAAACTGGTTCCAACAACACATTAAACAGATAATACACCATAATCAAGTGGGATTTATCTCAAGGATACAAGGATGGTATAATATTCATAAATCAATAAGTGTGATACCTCACAAGAAAATAAAAGATAAAAATCACATGATCATATCAATAGATGCAGAAAAAGCATTTGATAAAATCTAGTACCTATTTATGTTAAAAATTCTCAGCAAAGTGGGAAAGAGGGAGCATTCCTCAACATAATAAATACTATATGTGAAACCTACTGCCAACATCATGCTTAATAGGGAAAAAAAAGCATTTCCCTTAAGGTCAGGAACAAAACAAGTGTGTCTGCTTTCACCACTCTTATTCAACATAGTGCTGGAAGTCCTAGCCACAGTGTCAGACAAGAAGAAATAAAGGCATCTGAATTGCAAAGGAGGAAGTAAAACTGTCATTATTTGCCGGTGACAGGCCAGAAAACCCTATAGGCTCCACAAAAAAACTACTTGACTTAGTAAGTGAATTTGGGAAAGTACCGGGATATAAAGTCAATATTCAAAATTGATGACATTTTTGTACACCAACAATGAACAGAAAGAGAAATCAGAAAGAGAAACTAAGAAAAAATTTCATATATTATAACAATAAAAATATCAAAAAATAAAGTACCTACAGATATATTTAACTAAAAAGGTAAAAAAGAAACACTCTAGTTGGAAAACAATAGAACACTGAAGAAAGAAATTGATGAAGATACAAATAAATGGAAATATATACCCTGTTCATGGATTGTAAGAATTAACATCATTAAAATGTCTACACTACCTAAAGCAATGTATACATTTTTTATAATCTTTTTTAAAAATTATTGTTCAAGTACAGTTTTCTGTCTTCTACTCCCATCCCAGGCCACCCCCCAGTGCTCCCCACCTCCCTCCCATTTCCACCCCCCTAAGTTGTTGTCCATGTGTCCTTAATACTACAGTATTAAGGATTTACAGTTCCTGTAAATCCTTCCCCCTTTTCCCCTGAAATTCTCTCCCCTCTGGTCACTGACTGCCTGTTCTCTATTTCAGTGTCTTTGGTTATATTTTGCTTGCTTGTTTGTTTTGTTGTTTAGCTTCCTGTTAAAGGTGAGATCATATGGTATTTGTCTTAAGCAATGTATAGATTTAATGAAATTCCTATTAAAATACCAATGGCATGTTTCACAGATCTAGAACAAATACTTCAGAAATTTATATGGAACCAAAAAAAAAAAAACGCTGAATAGCCATAACAATCTTGAGAAAGAAGAACAAATTTGAAGGGATTACAACACCCGATATCAAAGTATACTACAAGGCCACAGTAATCAAAACAGTCTGGTACCATGAGAACAGACACATAGATCAATGGAACATAATAGAAAGTCCAGAAATAAACCCTTGTCTCTATGCTCAATATTTTATAAAGGGGGCATGAGCATACAATGGAATAAAATAGGCTCTTCAAAAAATGGTGTTGGGAAAAAGGTACAGGGAATAAATAGCATAAATGGTAGGTACAATATATACAGGGGGAGGTTAAGAAGAGTATAGGAAATATAGATGCCAAAGAACTTACATGTATGACCCACAGACATGAACTAAGTGGGGGTGATGCGAGTGGGAAGAGGTGTGCAGGGTGGAGGGGAATAAAGGGGTAAAAATGTGACAACTGTAATAGCATAATCAATAAAATATGTTTTAAAAAATCCCCTCACCTAAGGAAAAAATACACTAAAATTTTGATAGCAATTCCCCTCTTATAAAAAATGGTGTTGGGAAAACTAGACTGGTACATGCAAAAAAAATGAAACTAGACCACCAACTTACCCCATATACAAGAATAAACTCAAAATAGATAGGACTTAACTGTAAGTCATGACACCATAAAAGTCCTAGCAGATAATTTAAGCAGTAAAATTTCAGATATCCCACATAGCAATATTTTTACTGATACATCTCCTGGAACAAAAGAAATAAAGGGAAAATAAACAAATGGTACTACATCAAATTAAAAAGCTTCTGCAAGGCTAAAGAAACCATTGTCAAAATGAAAACAGAACTGACTGTATGGGAGAATAATTTGTCAATGATACAAGGGTCTAATTTTTGTCAATTTGTCAAGGGTCTAATCTCCAAAATATATAAATAACTCACAAGGCTCAACACCAAATCACCCAGTTAAAAAATGGGCAAAGGACCTGAATAGACACTTCTCCAAACGGGACATACAAATGGCCCATAGACATATGAAAAAAATGCTCAATATTACTAGCCATCAGAGACATGCAAATTAAAACCACAAAATCACCTCACACCTGTCAGAACAGCTATCGTTAATGAATCAACAAACAACAAGTGCTGGCAAGGACGTGGAGCAAAGGGAACCCTAGAGTACCACTGTGGGTGGGAATGCAGACTGGTGTAGCCACTGTGGAAAACAGCATGAAATTTTCTCAAAAATGTTCTCAAAATTAAAATGGAACTTCCCTTTGACCCAGTGATTCCGTGGCTGGGAATAAACTCTAAGAATCCCAAAACACCAACTCAGAAGAACTTATGCACCCCAATGTTAATAGCAGCATTATTTATAGTAGCCAAGTTTTGGAAACACCCTAAGGGCCCATCAGTAGATGAGTGGATCAAAAAACTGTGGTGTATTTACACGATGGAATACTATGCAGCAGAAAGAAAGGGGAAGGAATTCCTACCTTTTGAGACAGCATGGATGAGACTCTTCTGCTAAGTGAAATAAGCCAGTTGGTAAAAGACAAATACCATATCATCTCACCTAAAAAGGAATCAAATGAACAACATAATCTAACAAGCAAAACAGAATCAAAGACGTGGACACAGGGAACAGACTGACAGCTGCGAAAGGAAAGTGAGGAGAGGGTGAATGATGAAAAAAGGGGAAGGGATTAATCAAAGAACGTGTATGAAAGACCCATGGACATGGACAACAGTGTGGGGAAGGACTGTGAGACGGTGAGGTAGGCTGGACAGTAGAGAGCAAATGGGGAAAAATTGGGACAACTGTAATAGAATAAACAACAAAAAAGAAAGGAACAGTCATTTGAAGTTCATACCAGCTGTAATGCAGGTTATTCTGACTTCCAGATAGCATCTATGGCACACTTCTGAGTCCATTCCTGAGATATTCTGTTGTATTTATCTCTGTTTTATAGATCCGTGCAATCTCTCACACTAAGGGGGCATCTGGATTTGGATCGCACAGCAGTGAACGAATGGATAAAGGAACTTTAGAAATAGTCAAAGCAGGAGACTACCGCGACCTTAGAATATTGAGACAAATGATGCCATTACTGTTAATATTCGGATGGTAAATTTTTGTAAATGCAATCTTAGATGGTTTAAAGGGGTAGGAAAATTTTCTGTAGGAAAGTAAATTGTCAAAAAAAATATACTGCCTTGATACGGGCTGTCATTAGGTCCCATAATTGTGACTTGCCAATGAAACCTATCATCCCCAAGTGGACCCACAGAACATTGTGCTGGAGGGTCACGGGCCAAATCACTAAATCCCTTATGAATAGATTCCAGCGCCACAGTCTGTGCTTTGCATCGGGCTCCTCACATCTCAGTCCCTGCTCGAAGGTCCAGCCCAAACTCTTCATTATCCCAGCGGCAGGGAAGGATTGTCTTTTCGTCTCACACTGGCTTTGCCAGACGCACACGCTGAGGGGCCAGCGCCTCCCTCAAGCCGGGACCTTGGCCTTGGCCTTCTCCCTAAGTGGCAGCTGGTGCCTCTCTAGCCCCTTATATTTAAGTTTTCCATTCAAATTACTGTGTGGTGTCTGCCCCCTGATTATACCCTGACTGATACATTGGCCAATCTTGGGTTTTTTTCTCTTTTTCTACCCACTCAACTACCAGCTTTATCCCGCCTTATCAAGTCTAGATAAATGCAATATTCTTATAATTTATGTTGATCTCCAAGTCTTAGACAGGGCTCTCTCTAATCAGTCCTTCAGGGTGACATCTGATCACTGTCTCTAATCATGCCAGTGCTCAGTTGAAAAGCCCTATTCTGGCTGCACTTGTACCTTAAATGCAAGTCTGAACTCCTACGTGTGGGACACAGGCCTTCCATGCTCCCTTGCCCTTCTCAACTCACCCTAACAAACCGCTTCCCTTGTCTCCTTTCTCTCCCCCTTTCTTTTGCACTTTACACACTGTGAAAAATGTGAAGTGCCTTGAATGGTTGGATTATTTCTCCATCTTTTTTCAACCACTGTTGAATCATTCCCTGTCCATATAATTCTTTCTCTGATTCCTGCCTGTGATGAATATCTACCTTATTTATTCCTCAAGACTCAATTCAAGGATTCATCCTCATTTACTTTGGTCTCTCTCTTAGAATGGAATATTTCCACAAGTACAGGAACCATGTCTTACTTGTTTGAATTCCAAATTCTATCCCCAAGTAGGCACTGAATACATGTGTGTTAAATGTTGAATGAATGGATGAATTTTAATAAATGCCTTCAGTATGGTATATGCTGTGAGGTCCAGTTACTTTCAGATATCTAAGAAATAGCTAAGGACACAAGAGGGAATTATTATTCCAAGACATTTTCAGTTCTCCAAGAGAAGACACAAGGAGGGTGTAGGGTTTCCTGGGCTGAGTTCAGCTGGCTCCTCTACATTATAAGCTGGGTGTTCTTGTGTAAACCTCTCTGAGCGTGATGTTTTAATGTCACAGTTAGGATCCCAATGAGAAACAGAAGGTGTCTTCAGCTTGGATTTTGAACAAAATTAATTAATGGGGTCTTTATACAGATATGGAAAGGATTAAGGAAACCAACAGGGGGTGTTGGGGCATTTAGCAACTAGCAACAGTTCCCACCTAGTCAGTCCTGAAGGGGCAAGTGGAGAAAACAGTGGTCCTGGAGCCTGCTGTGAACTAGAGCTATCAAGAGGGGCCTCCTGAGAGGAAGTGTGGGGTGGACTCAGAGACAGAGTTACTACCAGCACAAAGCAGCAAGGGAGTAGGGGAAGGAGGACCCTGACCTCTCGCTCCCTCTGTCCTTCAGCTCCTGTAGGCATATTCCCTTGACTGGAGCTCATCTCGGAGCTAGAGCCAAAGACACTGGGGTGATTCCATCTGGAGATCAGCCCCATCCTCCTCCACGCACAGAACAGGGGGGATGGAGGCAGAGGGAGTGCAAGGGAGCAAACAGCAAACTTTGTGTTTGGTGGGGGCAAAATACGTATGAAAGTGATAGTTAAGTCATAACCTTTCTGCAAGAAAATTTCCCAACTTCAACACCATTATAAAATACCAAATAATGTATAGTTTATCTTCCTCTAAAAGGGATTCTTGGGACAAACACGGGAAGGGATTATTCATCTTCAGCTTGTGGTTGGATAGCTTTCTTGGTTATAGCACGGCGTGGATGAGGCCAAATGAAAAGGTTCCGTCGCATGAGCACCAGTGTTCCATGGACACAGGATACAGTCCAGGCCTGGCCTGGCATCCTGCCTGCATCACTACTCCCCACATAATCTGTGGTGCGTGTCCTGCTGTGGGTATGGGTTAGGTGTGAGGTCCTCCAGCATTAGAAATAATCTCCATGCAATGTTTTTAAAGACTTTATTTATTTATTTATATTTAGAGGGGAAGGAGAGAGGGAGAGAAACATCAATGTATGGTTGCCTTTCGTGCATCCCCTGCTGGTAGTTGGCCTGCAAGGAACCGGTCTGCAACCCAGACATGTGCCCTGACTGGGAATTCCATGCAATGTTTTTAAAAGGTTACATAAGCCAGTCCTTGTAATTATCCAAAACCATCGAAGCACCCATGTATTATACGTCCTACAATAAATGCCAAGAACAATGTCTCTCAGAGAGAGTCAGGGGGTGACTCCGGGGCATGATTTGAGGAACACCCCAAGAAACCTTTCCCCAAAGTTTCTTCCCAAAAGGATTCCCCTACTCTTTGCCCCCACATTCTAATATGAGAACTCCCAACAATTATCAATCCTCTTTCGGGTCATTTGCAATTGCCTCAAGAAGTTCCATCCTAAAATATACATAAGGTAATTAGGTTGGTGGCAAATTTGCATGTAGTCTACGGTTTCACTTACCAGATCAGCTAGATCACTCATTCAAATAGTTTTTGCTGAGAACTTACTTTGTGCCAAGCACTAGACTAGGTTGTTTACACAAAGCAAGAAGAGCACAATGAAATAGGTTATTCGGTGAGGGACAAGGGTGGAAAGATATCACAAAATGTCTAGAGTAGGGGCGTTATCAGCAGGGACAGGACATGTGTGCCTGGTTAGTCTAATTAGGAACTAGAGAGAAAGCTATGGGATTGGGCTAAAGATAAATAATGTGAGCTCGGTTTGGCTAAGGATATTGCATAAATTATAATAACACTCCCAATTATGTGAGCACTTATTATGTTCCCAAAAGAATGTTAATATGTTAGATCTTTCTTTAATTCTTTTCTTACACTGAAGGTATTGTGGTGCCCATTCTTTTGATGAGAAAATTGAGATTCCAAAATGATGTGAGATTCACCATATACAAACGACTATAAGATGGCAGAGTCAGGAACCCAATCTAATTCTGTCTTCAGAGTCTGCACTCTCTCCACTCTGTAACACCCTCTTCCTGTGGACTTGAATTAGTAAAACATCTTCACCTAACATGTGGATATTTTAAAGAACTGCGTAGACTTCAGTGATCTTTTGAAAGAACAAATACTAAGGAGCTCTCATTCTTACAGAAGGCTTGCCATGGTTTTGCCCTCCTCAATTTTGTTTTCTGAGGAAACTGAGAAGACGCTAACAGATTACTCAACCAATGGCTGGTGAGTGAATAGCACTATAATTAAGCAGTTAAAAGTCACGCAACACTTAATAACATGCAAAACACCAAAAGATGTCTCAATTTCTCCCTAAGACTCATTGCCCATTAAATTCCAGTTTTCTACTTGATGAACTGCAGACCCTCCCAGTATCAACAAAGATTAGGCAGGATTTCCTTGCCAGACCAATGCTGTTAAGAAGCAAACTGTAACAGACTAGGGCTGGACCAAAGAAAGGCTTAGTAAATAAGCAGCCTTGCTCAGTGACCTTCTGGCTTCCTTGGTCTGGCACCTTCCATGGAGAAATTTTTTAAAAAGGCAGAGACAATGACCAAGGAGTTTCAGGAAGTTCTATCCCCTTTCTTAGAATTTGTCAACGGGTTGGTCACTGAGAATGGCTTATCTCTCTTAATTACACATTGGCAGGCTCAGCACCACAAAGTTCCATGGAATGGGTGAGTCTGCTGACAAATGTTTGTCTCTACAACAGGCTTAATGGAAATCACAGGACTGTGAGCATCCAGAGCACACCAGGAGAAGAGCACATCCCAGGTCGGTTGCTTCAGGAGATATGGCTTCTCCTAACAACAGTTGTTTGTTTCCAGAATATGATTGATGTAACTCAGTAGCAAGTGTCCACTCAGTGTGAAAGTGATAGAAANAAGTTCCATGGAATGGGTGAGTCTGCTGACAAATGTTTGTCTCTACAACAGGCTTAATGGAAATCACCAGGACTGTGCGCATCCAGAGCACACCAGGAGAAGAGCACATCCCAGGTCGGTTGCTTCAGGAGATATGGCTTCTCCTAACAACAGTTGTTTGTTTCCAGAATATGATTGATGTAACTCAGTAGCAAGTGTCCACTCAGTGTGAAAGTGATAGAAAGACAAAGGACGTAATTTTCCCAGACAAAACCTAGCGAAGCCTGATGAAGCCTCCAAAATCTGGGGGAGGACCCTGTACTTCTCTGGATGGGTTGAAACACCATTTCTGTTTCATGGTGTTTCAAAATTCCATGATGAGCAATGAATAGATCTAGGGCCTTCATAACATCCTCATCTCTGTATTTCTGCCTATGATCATTGTTGCAGTCCTGGCTGCATGGCTTGCTTTGTTGGAGTGCCATTCTGTGCATTGAAAGGTTGCTGGTTTGAGTCCCAATCAGGGCACATAGCTGGTTTGTGGGTTCCATCCCTAGTTAGGGTGCGTACTGAAGGCAACAAATTGATGTTTCTTTCTCACATCAATGCTTCTCTCTCTCCCCCTTCCTCTCAAATCAATGGAAACATGTCCTCGGGTGAGTATTAAAAAAAAACAATGATGCATCATTATGAACATATTTTGGTCCTTGCTAGATTAAAAATAGGAAGGAAAGAAGCCAGGGTTTCCTACTTCCCTTACTTGCCTGCTTGTCTGCCGTCTCCACGGTTTCCAGGGGTGGCTGAGTCTGCTCCTTGTCTCTAGTTCCCACCAGACAGACCCACTATGTTTCCAGCTTCTACCAGGCAGCCTAGGCTGCTGGGCGCCTGTGTTACCACTTCTTCTTTCTGTCCTTCCAGCCCTAATCTCTGGCTTTCCTTGCTATCACATTTGGCTTCTCAGTTCCTCCACCACCTGTGTAACCAGTTCCCTGAATAGGTCTGCTCTGTTGTCAACCATTGCACTAGCTTTCTGATTGGACCCTCCCGTTTTCCTGATTAGAACGTGACTGACATATGTGTATTCTTCCCTTTATTGTGACGGCAAGACATCAAACACAATCTCAGGTTGCCTACCTCCAAAGCAGGAAAACCCGCTCTCTACCTTCCTGCCAGCTAGACGTGGGTTCACATCAAGGGTGTGAGAAATTGGAATTGGACTTAGAGGCTTCTCAAAGAATATCTGTTGAGCAAATAAATCTCTCTGGTATCATGTGACATCTTGGGTTTCATGGGTCCTTGTGGCCAGGAGGGAGGTGATACCATTGTGGGTTGGAGGAACACGGCACCATTCACCTCCGCAACCTGGGGTAAAGAAAAGAGCTTGGCCTACTAGAAAATGCTCTATAAATAAGAGTTACTTTACGACGTGTGTTAGGACACTTTGTTGCAACAAGAGAGAAATCCAATCAAAAAAATATGTTGACACAAATGACTGAAAAGTCCAGATGTTGCATAAGCTTTAGATATGGCTGGTCCAAGAGTTCAAAGAATGTCTTCAGGAATACGCTTAAATTGATCTCTGACTATTGATGACGTGCTTTCCTTTGTGCTGGTTTCTTTCTCACACAGATACTTGCCCTTGACTGCTACTGGGCCTCCAACAATTCCAAGTCACATGGAATTTTAATGTCCTCAGTCTCAGGACAGACATTTTTCTCTGGCTCTCCATGCCACTGCCATTCTTAAGAGAGGACTGGTAGGCCCTGCTTGGCTTGTGTACCCAGCCCTGGGTGTCACTCTTTCCTTGGGGATCAGAGGCCCTGGGAAAAATGTAGTCCTCAGCCACCAGCAGCAGGTGAGGCAGAGTCCCCTGCCCAAAGAAACCAGGGAAGGAAGAATACTTGGCAAGAGACAACAACCCACATGATGCTGTGAGGCAGCCAGGGATGGAGGGGGAAGTCTCTAAAGTGGAGAACTTGACATTGTGTCCTGACTCCATCATCAGTCTGCTCGGGGAGCCCCTGCTGAGAGTTTCGCCTCTCCCATCCTTGATTTCCTCATTTGTAATACGTGTGGATTGGGCTCAGAGCAATAACTCATAAGCATTTTTAATCACAAGCTTCTCTGTTTAAGTAAACTGTTGTCAGAACCACAGAGAACCTCAGCAAAGCTGGTTGGAGAAGAGGTGGGGGCCTGATTTTTCCTTCCATCCCTCGGACGGGGCTGTGGGAAATTCCCAGGGTGCCCCAGAACAGAGTTTGAGAAACCTTGAAGTAGTTGATCTCCAGGGCCTCATCCAGCGTGAACTTTGGGGAATTCTATGTAAATGGTCCAACCCTCTTTAAATCTAATTTTTCTCACTTTCCCTCTATTATTTTTTGGCTAAAATTATGGATGTTGGCTATGCAGGAGAGGCCACTTAGGAAAAATAATCATTTATTCAAATGTCCAGCCAATTTACTTTGGCCTATTTGGAGCTTGCTTTTCCTGACGGGGAGGGAATAAATTTTTAAAACCCACTTTCAAGTTTGGGCTAGAAAAGTTGAGTGTACGAGTGAGGAAAAGTGGGCAACGGAAGTTGCCAAAGCTGAGCTGAGCTGGAAGCAGTAAATCCAAACAACCTCCGTCTGCCCCATATATGTGCCTTGCTAGGCATCCAAGGCCAAATGTACTCTCTGGAACGGATGGCAGAGGAGGATGTTGTGGGTTTTGGCTTCGCCACTTGTGAAAACTTGCTTTGGGGGAGACACCTTCAGCTCCAATATGAGTGTCTTTGATTGAAATAGAACATCAGGCAAGAGGAAGGAGAGAGACCAGGAACTTGGCCTTCCTAGAGCCAGCAGGCAAGCTGGGAAGAGGGGTTCTTTCATCCAAGCAGCACCAGGAAGGAAATCGCTGAGGCAATTTCACAGGAAACTGGGCCTTTCCTTCTCTTTCTCATGTGAGTGTTTATTCAGAAACTATCTAAAGAGAGACTGGTTGATGTCAGACACTCTTAGGGGCAATGAAGATGAGTAAGTGGTGGTCTCCAGGCTGTGGGACCTTCGAATCAAGAGAGGAGACCCTCACTACATGCTGACAACTGTCACCCACCAGCTGGTGATAGCTTGTGTCTAATATGATAGGTTGATGTCCAGGTTATACCAACTGTTAAATATTTTAATATCACCCTGCTCTGTGGTGGGCAAGAAGTTCACCACCTGCACGTGTGCACTCCACGTTAGAAGCACACAGCAGGAAAAACGACTCTGGAGGAGGTGAAGAAAGTTCTACCAAGGTGGTGGCATTCGCTCTGTGTCCTACACAGAGTGGGACATCACTGAGAGGTGGGTGAGGAGGGAAGGGGCCATTCTAGAGGACAGAGGGAGGGACACCATGCTCTGTGGCCTGAAGGTGCATATGGAGGTTGGGGAGAAAAACACATGGCCTGACATGAATCGAGCATAACTTGCTGGGAGGTGACTGCTGGTGGGGCTGGAGTGGACTGTGATGGGCCTGTAAACTTTGCTTCAATCTGGCCTTGATCATGTGGCAGCTGGGAGCCACTGAATACAAGCAGCTGAGTGACATGACCAGGCCACTGTGTGAGAAGGTGCAGGGAATGCTAAGCCTTGAACGAAACTGCAGGAACAGGAAGTGGGAAGGTCAGTCTAAATCACTCACACTGAAGCACTCCCACCACTTGCTGAGTGTTTCTTTCTGTTTAATGGGAGCTGAGGTTTCTTGAGCATTTACTCTGCTCCACCCCCTCTCGTGTAATGCTCAGCACATTCCTGGTCTGCTGACCCCAAGTTAAAGATGAGGAGATGAAAGTTTAAATAAGCTCTCTTGGCCCATTGGGAGGCGATGAGAGGAGGGAGCAGCAGAGTAACTCGGAGGCCATTAGAGAGAAAAGAGACATTTAGTGAGTGCCTACTGTGTGCCAGGCTCTACGGGATGTGCTCTCCATTTAATCCTCATCGAGCAGTTGCAGCTCGGTCAATGGCAGTTGCACTCTTCCAATTGCTCAGGCCAAAAGCTTTGGAGTCATCCTCCCTCACACCCACATCCAATCCATCAGAAATCATTGTTAGCCCCCTGCCTTCAGAATGTATCTGAGTGCAATGACCTCTCTCCCTTCACGACTGCCAGCCTGACCCAGCCCATCCTCATCTCTCTCCTGGACTCTGCCCCTTGCAGACTGTTCTCCATAGAGTGGCCTGGGTGATTCGTGTTGTACCCAGGTCAGATCACCTCAAGATTCTTCCTAAAATCCTGCTATGGCTCCCCATGGCACTGAAGTAAAGCCAATGTCCTCATATTTGTTCCTGGTGACCAAGCTAATTCCACCCTTCTGTTACCTCCTGACCTCCTCTCGTACTTCTCTTTCCTTAGCTTGCTCCTCTCTAACCACTCCATGTCCTTCTTCTTTCTCAGAATCACCAGGAATACTCCTGCCTCAGGGCCTTTGCTCTTGCTGTGACCTATGCCTGGAACACTCTTCCTCTAGGTAACCCCACTGTCTAAGTCTTTTATCATCAGAACTTTGCTCTTGAAGGTTGTGCTAACTACCCTATTGAACTTTGCAACATGACCACCCATCACACATCAATCTACCCCCATGACCTGACCTGTGTTCTTTTCTTATAGCAATTACCACTTTCTAAGACAGTATGCATTTTCGCATTCACTACATTTTCTTGCTGGGATGTAAGCTCCGAAAGGGCATATACCCTTGTCTGTTTAATTGACAAATTCCAACAGTCAGCATTCAGGAGGTGCTCAATAAATACTTTTCAAATGGTAGGAGTTAGGAGATTATTCCAATAAGCGGTAGAGCCAGCACGTGGACTCAGGTTTGCCGCATGGGCCATATTCTGGGTTCTCGTAGCCGCACCTGAGTGGGAATGGAAAGCCAGCTGAAGTCTTGATGTACGACAGTGTCGGAAGGCAGCACGATTCTACTTCAGTCGTGCTGATATGGGGCAGTGCTGCAGCAAAAAAGAAAACAAGCCTTTTTTGCTCAATTTCATTGATGTAGGTTTTACAAAATAAATAAATAATAAAACCCACGGCTGAGACAACATCCTGTGTGTGTGGAGAGACATTGGCCTTCATCCTGGAGCCTTGCCTCGCTCACCAGGCATTTAACAAAGGCGGCATCACTGAAGACCAGCTAATGATCTGGCAACAGAGAGTCGGATGGGGACAGAGCACACCTGACAGGATGAGACCTTCACTCATTCACAGATGCCTTTCAGAAGGAGGAAAAGCCAACAAAGGCTGCTTTGGGAGGGCTCTGTAGAAACTCTACTTCATCTGGGGTTTTCGAACCTCCGAGGCGAAGCTTATTTGCAGGAAAGAGTCTCAGAAGTGGGCAGTGCTGCCGACTCGCCTGGAACTGCTGCCCAGCACCTGGTCCTGCTGCCACCTCCTGCCGTTGTGGTTTGGCTCTGGGGCCAGGTTAGCTGTTCGTCTAGGCTCCGGGGTAACACTGTGCTTGCACAGTGTAATGTTGAGGACTGTCCCTGAGTATGGAGAGAAAGCCACCACCACAGCATCCCTGTCTAGAAAGAGGGCTGGACCGGGAGGAGGCAGGCTAGCCCCAGCCACGGGGGTTATAGTCTTCATTCAACATCCAGCTCCCTCTGAATGTTATGAATCAGATGGATGGATGGATGCTAGGGGAGGCGTGTCTTGCTGAAATATGTGGGCTCTGTTGAATATTCAAAAGTGAACTGTGCTTTCCGCTGCAGTGATGCCTTAAGTGGGTAAGGACACCAAGCACTCTCGGTGATCAAAGGAGATACGGAGTTTCTTCCTGGTTTCTAGCAAGTCACAGGGAGCAGGATAAGATCGGATGCTGTTGGATAAGCTGCTGCTACAACAAAAACTAAATTTGTTTTGCACAGAAATCGAATGATTATTCTCCAAACTGTCAAAATTACTACACCGAAACCACACAAGATAATGTCAAAATGTGATTTTCTGGGAAATTTATTTTTTTTATGAAATAGCTACTTTACAAATGGTTTCTTCTACAGGGAAACAAAGTCCGAATCTCTTCTCCACTCCCCCCCCCCCCCCACTTCTCTCTTCCAGCTTCCTGGTATCGGTGTGCAGAAAAACACAAGGGCCTTGTTAAGTCCTAAGCCAGTTTGGGTCTCCACGGCTGCAAAATGTCTTATTTAACTTACTGTACCACTTGAAATTTGTAACCTTTGTGTCATAAAACATCCCTGGTAAGATGCCATCCTAGTCTTACTATTGCCTTTTCAGATTCCCTCAATAAATGTGAGTTGGGCGTGTTTCATAGTCCACGATGACTGCAGACAGCCTTGAGCTTCCTTCCATTCCCATCCGAATCCCCTGGAGAGGGGCCTGGTCACCACATCTCCAGGCCCCGCCCCACCAGCTCCAGATTCCAGAGGGTGGGGATAGGGCTGGAAAATTTGCATTTCTTACTCACCCTCAGGTAGTGCTGATGCAGTTGGCTCTGGGATCACACACTTTGAAAACCTCTGTTCTCTGCTTTCTACTTTAATTGCTCCTTGAAGGAAATCAAGCAAATAGTATAGAATTCCCTCAAAAAACTAAAAGTGGAACTGCCTTTAGACCAGTCAATTCTGCTGCTGGGATTTTATACTGTAAGACCCTGAAACACCAATTCAAAAGAACTTCTGTACCCCAATGTTCATAGCAGCATTATTTACAATAGCCAAGTGCTGGAAACAGCCTAAGTGCCCATCAGTAAGTGAGTGGATAAAAAAACTGGTACATTTACACAGCAGGAAGAAAGAAGGAGCTCATACCCTTTGCAACAGCATGGATGGAACTGGGGAATATTATGCTAAAGTAAAATAAGTCAGGTGGTGAAAGACAAATACCATATGATCTCACCTACAAGTGGAACCTAATCAACAAAACAAAGAAACAAGCAAAACAGAACCAGAGACATGGAAATAAAGAACAAACTGACTGTGCCCAGAGGGGGAAGGGTAGGAAAAAACCAAGGAACAAGTATAAAGGACACGTGGACAAAGACAATGGGAAGGTGGAGATTGAACGTGGGAGAGGGGGGTGTGGGCAGGGCAGGGGAGAGTAATGGGGGGGGAAAGAAGTAAATAATAGTTATATAATAAAAAAACAAAAAGAAAATCAAGCAAACAGTTGTTTTATAACTGAACCTAGGTGGAAATAGAAAAGGTGGCACAGATGTGAGGCCAAACAGCAGCAGGAGGGTGACCCGGGAACTGAGAGGTCTCAGCATGGAGGTGAAGGTGGACATAGTTTATGTTCCTCACAGTTTTTTTAAAGATCCTTTTTAATAGAGGAAGGACCAAAACAGTGAACTGATCAGCATCAGGTGGGAGTCTTTCAGTTGCCAGAGAAAAAGAAAAAAGAATAGAGGCCATTTATTGGTTCATATAAATGAAAAGCCTTTCAGGCACGGCTTGATCCAGAAACCCAAACAAGTTTTTCTCTGTGCCTGTCCTCTTCCTCCTCTCAATTTGCTCCATTCTCAAATGGACCCTTAGATCCTGGTGCTGTCATGAATGAGAACAAGTCCCTCCCATGGGCTGAACTCTTTAGGGAGCCTGCTCTCACAGACCTCATGGATCAGTCTGTGGGGCTCACCCCATCGCTGCCGCTGCTTTCTAGAATAAGGAAGGGCAAAGAGTGGACCAACCCCCAGGAGTATATTAGCCATAATGGCAATGATCTCTAGAACACTGAGGAAAGTCTGTGACACTCTAAAAGACACCACAGTGCTAGGGTTACACACACCCAAGTCCATTCAACTAAGAAAATAACTTTTACCTTGGGAGTTTGCACACAACTTTTATCTCCTTTGCCATCATCAAGTGTAAAGTTTTACTGTTGGGCTTCATGATGGAAACCTGTCATTACAATGAGAAAATGTGCCAGAGAGGGTGGCACAGGCAGGTAAAATTGTGGCCATTATTTTCCCCAGATCCATGATAACTTTCCTTTGTAAACCTTCTTTTCTGCTGAAAAACACCTGCCTAACTGCAGAGTCGAATAGGAGACTCTGAGGGAACTTAATGCTATTTTAAGTGCTATTTTTGGTCCCATGGAGTTTTCATTTAGTTCTTCATGTAATAGGCACATGTACAAAAAAGCAATTAAACTGGAACAAAGCGGAAAATAACAGCAGGCAACTTGCTGCCTTCAGTGACAGCGCTTCCAATCTGGAACGCTGTCAGTCATTGGTGGGGCCTCAGAATTAAATTAATTGGGGGGGGGGGATTTTTTTTGGCTGAGTCAGCATCCAAATATAGGACTCCTTCTGAAGGATTACAGGTTTCTCAGAGGGCTATGCTAGAGGCAAGGGGTAGATTGATTTTTAAAAATCTATCCAAGAGCAAAGAATTATTGCAAAATGTGCTCGTTTTGGAGATGTGGTCTGGAAAATACATTTCTGGATTCTGGAATCTTGCCTCTCTGTTTGAGACCCTGGACTTTGTCTTTATTTTATTATGCTAAACCATGATTGTAATCATGTTCCTGGAGGGATATAAGCTAAAAGATGGGTTGGGGCTGTGTTTTCGTTAAGTTAGGTTGCAATTAATGGGAGCTTAAAGCACTAACTACTAAGGGGGTGTGTTAGAAAGGCCCTGGGGGTTAACAGAATCAGAGAGGGGGAGTTGCCGGACTTCCAGGGTTTGCTACAGCCGCAGCCTCTCATGGATGCTCCCCCACTGTCTCTCTGCCTCCCCACCCCGCGCCTCTGCCTGGCTTCACGCTCTGCTGCTGAAACACATTTCCACGGGAGGTGGGAGGTGTCCTCCAATGTCTGTGACCCCGAAGGCAAGACACTCTCTCCCTCTCCTCTTGAGGACAAACTCCAGAGGAAAAGAGGTCTGCAAAAGGAGATGAGAGAGGGTGGGAGGACAGGAGAGAGCCCGGCAGACGGCTCTGCCGCAGACGCCAGAGTGAGATGGGGTTTTGAGCAGGAGGTAGAGGTCAAAAAGCATGAACGCCACAGAGGAATCAAGGAGGATGTAAGGGACGACGACGAGTTAGTCCCTGACAAAGTCTTTAACACAACAAAGGTCGGTGTTGCATTTATCTGTGCACATAACATGGGATGGGAGAACAGGAGCATCACAGTCCTTTTCTTGAATGGTCGTGTTCCAGGGCTACCCCTGGACACAGAAACCTGGGAGACTGCCCATCAATTTGTAGCTCCATTGAAGGTGGTTTTCACACGGTTTAAATGATTAATTGGCATAAAAGCATGAACAACAATAAAATAAATCTTGGAGATGAACCATGATGGGCCTAACTTGGGCCACAGGCCCTGACCTCCCACCACCCCCACCCTCCCCACCCCCGCCCTGTACACGGGGAATGGAGGGCAGCGACACAGTCAGCAGGCTGCATTACACCTTAGGGCTGCGCCTGCAGGCAAGGGGCTGCGGGCAGTGACTGGCAAACCAGGGCTGTATAGTTGGAGAATCGGAGAAGCTGTTTCCCAAGAAAGAGAAGGAAGAAGGGCCTGTGGATGACCAAGAAAAGTGGCTCTAGGAGCACAGCTGAGTGTAAACACATCCGCAGCCAGCCAATAGCAACGGTGACCAGTTATCCCTACCCGCACTTCTGGCGCACTTACTACGGCTCCTACCTGTGTTTGGTCCCGTGTATACAAAGGTAAGTGGGGCAAGATTCCAACTTTTCAGAATTCAAGTCATTGCTAGGTAGATAAATGGGAAAACTGGGTACTATAAGATGAGTACTATAGTTGAATGATTTGAGAAGTAACGTAGAAGAAAAGAGAAAGAGATGAATTCTCTTGGGGAGGATGGACCAGGGTGAGCTTCACAAGGAATCAGCGTTTAGACGAGGGCTTTTGAGAAGGCAGAGGACACTTCCAGGTGGGCCACGTGGATTCCTAAAGGAGTCTCTCCAGCTTAATAGGTTACCGACCCCAATTCCATCTGTAGGTTTGCACTGCACAGAACAACAATAGGGAACTACAGATCTAATCCTGATTTCAAATACAGGAACTAAAGCTTCCTGAAATTAAGTGGTTTGACCAGAGTAACACAGCCCAAGGATGGCAGGGCTGGGGCCAGAACACAGGCTTTGAGCCCCGAATGCTGCCTCTTCCTTTCCTCCCCACAGAATCCCGAGTGTCCAGGGGAAGGCTGAGCCTGGTCCTGCCTGGCCTTCCACAGGTACAGGCAAGAGTGCCAGATCCATCCAGAGTTCTCACATGCCTAGAGTGCTACCAACTCTTTAACCTTGAATAATTCTAAGTGACTTGTTCATTCACAAACATGTTGTTGGAACAAATCTGTTTCAGAAAAGCATAACTGACCACCAGACCTGTGAGTACCCCCTTATGTTACATGCATAAAGTACATTCGATTTCTTTTTAAATAAGAAAAGCTATTTCCTTACTGGAACTGTGACTCATGGTGAGGGTGTAGCTTCATGGTTTCCATCAAAACCCAAAAACACCGGGCTGAAACGCTCTTTTACTTACATGAACTGGTAGAGCCGTCTGGCAGAACTCGTAGGTAGCCGGGCACTGGAGAGATGACTGCTTGGAAGTCACTGAGCTGAGTCAGCTGCTATAGCTTTAGCATTTTCCTATGGAAGGCTAAGCTAAATTGAAAGGCTCTTTCAATTGTCTGAGCAGAGGTACAGGGGCTCTGTGTAGAGCCAACACAGGACTGGGCTGAGTTGGGCTGCGGGGCCAGATGGGCACGGTGTAGTCCGGAGGGCAGCAGCTAGAGAAGGCTGCGGCTGCCACGCCAGGTACAGCAGGTGTGGTGTCACTGACCCTTTCTGAGCTGCCTGCTTGCTACAGGCAGCTGCAGCTCCACAAATTTAATTCCTAAGCAGAAACGGACTGAGGGCAGCAGGTGGGACCTATCCTTAAGTTAAGCAAACGTATGTTCTCACCTCGGGGGAGGGGAGATATGGTCTAAGCAGGAGTGTGAGGAATTGCATAGGCATCATCTTTCAAAATGAAGAGGCTACTAGCGTCATGACAGAGAAACACAGACAGAGCATCATTTGTTTGTGGACAGCTGGTGCAAGGGAACATAAGCTTCCCCAAAGTCTCAGCGTAATAGCCTGTCATTCCAAAGGAAAGATCAATACTGACAATTGTCAAGAGTAGGGAAAAAACTGTCAAAAGCACAGTAAACCAGCCATGTAAAACGTGAAACAAACCACCACTCCCTGCAGTGTAAAAATTCCAAATTGGAATCACAATAGAAAATGAAAACAAAGCCTATGAGTGCCACCTCATGGAGAGACCTAACTCACCCGGGCCCAAGGTTTCGGCCAGCCTCTCCTGCTCACCCATTTGGCAACAAATATGTTTGTCATGCTAGAGTTGTGTTACTGGTCTGTCTGCAAAAGACTGGAGACCTCAGAGCCATTTCCTACAAGGGACTGAGCTACCTAGTAATGCTTATTGGGTTATTTTTGGTAGTTTGATAGACTCTCCAGGGTATGAATCCTGGCTTTGTCATTTACTGTTTGTTGTGACCTTGGGCAAATTACTTAACCTCTGTGAAACTTAGCTCAAGAGTCTTGGAAAGGAATGATTATATGAGATAATATCTACAAAGTGCTGAACACAGCACTGGAACATAGCAGGTGCTTAAAATGGTAGCTGTTAATGTTGTTTTTATTATTAAAACTCAGCCCTTGCCTTTGAACAGCTGTCAGTGTATAGGAAACGAAGACCTAGGTGTGACTCATCAGAGCATAATAGAACAGCTTTGTAAATGTAGGTTGTGATGATTTGTAGGTTTAAGATCACTTTTGTACAGCCCTGGCCAAGTGGTACAGAGGGTTAGCATGTTGTCCAGACAAGCCAAGGATATGGGTTCGATGTCTGGTCAGGGTGCATGCAGGAATTGGCAGGCAAACAGGAAACAACAAACTGATCTCTCTCTCTCTCTCTCTCTCCTTCTCCCCACCCTTCTCTTTACCCCCTTCTTCCCTCTGTCTCTCTCTCAAAAAATAAATAACTTTTGTATAACCTGTTCCTTCCGGAGGTTTCTGTCCAGACGGATTGTGACAGCCCTTGCAAAAACTCCAGGGAATAATCACAAAGACTCTCATCGGGCTAGGAAAGTGTCCTGGATTTTAGAACATATCAGACCTTTGTCTAAAGGCAGAATGGAAGGGCAGGAGAAACCTGGGAAACCTAGTGACCTGTAGGCAGCTCGGATCTCAACTTTGTCTCTACAAGGGGACTTTTTAAAATTCTAGTATCCATTCAACAAAGTCAAGACAATTCAATGCAAAAAGGATATTCTCTTCACCAAATGGTGTTCAAGCATGGAGGTGTCCATATGTGAAACCTCACAATACACTAAAACTCAAGAGGGATCACAGACCTAAATGTAAGAGCTAAAATTATGACAATTCTAGAACAAAACACAGGAGAAAACTTTCATGACCTTGGGTCAAGCAAAACGTTCTTAGGTTATGACGCTAAATATAAGATGAGAAATTGGTATTTTGTACGTTAAGATTAAAAACATTTGTATCTTTTCACATTTTATCTTATTTTATCCATTGGGGTGACATTGGCTACTAAGATCATATAGGTTTCAAGTGTGCATTGCTATATGATCTATGTATTGTGTTGTATGCCCACCGTTCAAAGTCACTCGCCTTCCATCACCATATATCTGGCCTCCTGTACCCTTTACTCCCCTCCCACCTCCTCCCTCTGGCTACCAACACACTGTTGCCTGCGTCTATGAGTTTCAGTTTTATATCCCACATATGAGTGAAATGATATGGTTCTTAACTTTTTCCGATTGACTTATTTCACTTAGTATAATATTCTCAAGGTCCATCCATGTTTTCACAAATGGCAGCATCTCATCTTTTCTTATGGCTGAGTAGAATCACATCGTATATATATACCACATCTTCTTTACCTAATCATTTGCCAAAGGCTATTTTGGTTGTCTCTATTTCTTGGCCACTGTGAATAATGCTGCAATGAACATAGGGTTTCACACATCTTCACAAATAAATGTTTTTGAGTTTTTTGATGGATACACAGAAGAAGGATTGCTACATCATATGGAAACTCAATTATTAATATTTTCTCTAGTGGCTTAATATTTTCCACAGTGGCTGTACTGATTTACATCCCCACCAGCAGTGAATAAGTGTTCCTTTTTTGTCATAATCTCTCCAACACTTCATATTTATAGCAATCTCTCTAATACCTGTCCTATTTATAAAAGCCATTCTAATAGGTATGAAGTAATATCTCATTGTAGTTTTGATTTGCATTTCCCTGATAGGTAGTGAAGTTGAACATCTCTTCATATACCTGTTGGCAATTTATATGTCTTCCTGGGAGAAGTGCCTGTTCAGGTCCTCTGTCCATTTTCTAATTGAATTGTTTGTCTGGTGTTGAGTTGTATGCATTTTTGTATATTTTGAATATTAACTCCTTGTCAGAATTGTTGTTTGCAAGTATCGTCTTCCATTTGGTTGATTGCCCTTTTGTTTTATTGTTGGTTTCTTTTGCTGTACAGAAGCTTTTTAGTTTAATATAGTCTCATTCATTTATTTTTGCCTTTACTTCCCTTGCCTTTGGGGTCAAATTCATAAAATGTTCTTTATGACCAAGGTCCATATGTTTAGCACCTATGTTTTGTTCTGTGTGCTTTATTGTTTCAGATCTTAAATTTAGGTCTTTGATTCCTTTTGAATTAATTTTTGCACCTGGGAACAAACTGTAATCTAGTTTCATTATTTTGCATGTGGCTTTCCAATTTTCTTAGTATTTATTGAAGAGGCTTTTTTTTCTCTGTTGTGTGCTTTGGCTTTTTTGTCAAAAAGTACTTCCCTATATATATGTGGTTTTATTTCTGGACCCTCAATTCTGTTCCATTGGTCTGTGTGTCTATTTTTCTGCCAGTACCATGCTGTTTTATAAAAAACACCAATAAGTAAATCAAAAGGAAGGTCAAAACTAGGAGAAAATATTTGCAAGTCATATATCTGATATAAAATTTGTTTCTAGAATATATAAAGAACTCTTATAAGTTCCTAGTAAGAAGATAAACAACTTGACTTAAGAAATAAATAAAAGGTGGTCCTGGGTCGTGTGGTTCAGTTATTGGACCATCATCCTGTACACAGATTCAATTCCCAGTAGGGATACGTATGAGAAGGCAACCAATCGATCTTTCTCTCTCCCTCTCCCTCTCCCTTCCTTTCCCCCTAAGAAGCAATGAAAAAAAATGTACTTGGGTGAGGATGAAAAAAAGGAAAAAAAATTGAATAGACATTTCACCAAAGAAGATATACAAATGACTAATAAGCCTTGCAAAGATATTCAATATCATTAGTAATTAGGTGAGCACAAATAAATAATTAAAAACACTGACTACTGTTGGCAAGGATGCAGAAAAATGAGCCCTTAATCACTGCTGTGGAGAATGTAAAAGAGTACACATTGAAATATAGTTTGGCAGCTTCTTGAAACGTTAAACATAAACTTAACATATGACCCAGCAATTCTGCTCTTAGAAATAGACCTAATGTAAATGTAAACATATTTCCACATAATAGCATGTATGCAAATGTTTATGCAGCATTATTCATAATAGCCTCAAACTGGAAACAACCCAAATGTCCATCAAATGCTGAATAGATAAATAAGATGTTATATATCCATACACTGTTCATTAATAAAAAAGAACATGTTATAACATGGATGATCCTCAACAATATTATGACAAGTGAAAGAAGCCAGATGCAAAAAACTACATGTGGTCTGATTCTGTTTATATAGATATTTTAAAAAAATGGATAGAGATATAAAGCAAATCAATGGCTCTCATCAAGCTTTTTAGAGGCCAAAAAGAGACAATGAATGTAAAATAGTAAAAGGATGCAGAATAATGTCAAGTGGAACAATTGTTACAACCTGCATATCCCCTGACATCAGCAAGGTCTAGAGCAGAGATGAGAGATGTATGCTGTGAGCATCATAAAATCTGAACGCCAGCAACAGGTTTGCTAACACCCCTGACTACCCGACATCCCAGATACCAGGGTGTCCTATGAGGCTACAGCTCCAGGGTTTGTTTATAAGGTTATTTTGATTTATGCTGATTTGGGATGCTTCATTAATCTCCCCAAAACTAATACATACTCAAATGTCTTGAACTAACTAGGGAGTGTTCAATTGCAAGTAACAGAATACCTGATTTTTAATGTTTTAAATCATAATTATTTTTCATCTAGCTGATAGTCTGGAAGTAGGCAACTCCAGTTCATTTTGAAAATTTGGTGCTGTCATCAAGAATCAAGGCTGTTTAGATTCTTGAGCTTTGCAACTCATCCCTGACGTGTGGGCAACTGACCTCCCACAGTCAAAAAGGGGCTGCCGGATCTTCAAGCAACTCATTCTCACACAACAGCGTCCCAAGGAGAAAGCTGGGGGCGGGGACCAAAAAGTTTTCCTTCCCTGTACGTCTCTCTTATTAGGAAGGAATGAAAACTCTTTCCCTGAAGTCGAAAGAACATATCCTTATGCCAGTTTAGCTGACAATCGGATCAAGTGCCCACACTGCCAGGGAGGAAGAATGAAGATCTGCGATGTAACTTACCTGCGTATGGCAGTTTATAGCTGTGCATTTCATAGTGGACACTGTTCCTAGTTATAAATAGTGTAAAATGCTCCTGCCTCATTTACCAGGATTTTGAGTAATTCAGAGTTGCTAGGATGTTTGAAGTTGGAGATTAATTTGCCAAGAACAATCTCCAAAACCATGCTTGAGAGCTATTTTAACGAAGAGGCCCCTGCTGCTGTCAGTCACCATGCAGTCAACCTGTAGTTTGCACCCTGGCTGGTTCTCTGAGGAGAACTTGATCTCGATTTTACGGTGACTGCCAGGCTAGTGAGAGAGAGAGAGAGAGAGAGAGAGTGCCCCCTGACCTTGGCTATTTTGTCAGTAGCTCCTAAGCCCAAGTGTACTACTGTGAGGGTATCTGATTGGTGGAGCTCAGTTCCTATGATTTTGCCTGGCTGCAAAGGAGTCTGGGAAGGTGAGTATCTGGCATTCAGGCTACTTCTAATGGAAGAAGTCTTTGTCCTCAACCAAGACTCATAAAGTGAAGAACTGCCAAATTAGTAGGGGTTTAGATATCAGGGAGCTAGAGCGACACATGTGTACCACACTGCTGATTTATCTCATCCCGTTCTCAGAGTCTAGAGTTATCCTCATTTCACAGAAAAGAAATTCAGGCTCAGAAGTGCCTTGCCATGTCTGTCTAAGCTCTATGGAAACACACTAGTAATCCTTGGATTAACATCCAAGGATTTTCACTGTGCAGTGTTGTAGCAAATTAATTAAAAACAAAGCAGATGTCTGTCATTAGGTATTTGTTAATAAATTGTGGTACATTTATACAATGGAACACTATGTAACATTTAAAAAATGAGGTACACTCATATGTGCCAACAGGAAAATATCTTCAGGATGTATTATTAAGTGAGAAAAAGTACCTAAAACAATATATACTACACTGCAGTTTCAAGAAACTCAAATGATGTATAATTACATATAAAATATTATATATTTATGTGTGTGTACACACACACACACACACATACCGAGCTGTTAACAGTAGTTGTCTCATGGAGATGTGAATAACAAGAACCCTCTGTTATGTATTTTTGCAATTTTTACAGTAAGTTTGTATTCTTTTGTAGAGAACAAAACATTCAATGAATGCATTTTTTCAAGCCAAACCTATTAGTTGCTAAATTGGCCATAAAGTTAAGAGTCCCACCTGTTTAGAGGAGAGGGCAGGGCTTGTCCCTGTCTCGTAAGGGAGCTTTTGCCTCTAGTGCTGAGAGACTAAAGTGAAAATTGAGGAGTCACTCAAAAAGTATAGTCCTTGGGAGAAGGAAAAGGCAGGGAGATCCACGTTCTCTGAGAGGCTGGTCAGCAGCAGCTGAAGGTGAGGGAGGTCGCAGAATAATGAGAGTCCCGGGCAGCGGGAGAGTCAGGAACAAGTACTTGGTCACAGATTAGGAGAGGATCCAGCAGGCTGAAGTACAGTCAGGCAATGGGATCAAGACCAAAGCAACGTGTCAAAGACTCTGGACCTTAATGAAAGATCGGGACAAGAGAGACCTGGGAAGCAGAAACAGGGCCCAGCTCCAGCAGGGCGAGGCTTTATTCCCTGGTACTGCTGCTTGGACAGGAAGCTGAAATTCACACTGTGGAATGCTTTCTTTCTTGTTAATATTTCTAGTGCAATTTATTACTGATGAAACAAATTTCTAGTTATAGGAATTGAATATTCCAGTGCCACGAAGGGTACGATTAAATGTGCAAACCCTGAAAGAAAGGCTTAGTGGGGAAGGGTGGGTACTGGGATGTGGTGATGTCTCAGGCAGCGGTAGATGAAACGTTGACCCTGGGTAACTCTACAGGAGAGTCTCTAATTGGATGGTTTGGTTTTTGTCAAGTTCCGTTCAGAGAAATGACTTCAGTGTTGGAGGGGACCTGCCCACTCAGGCTTCCCACGATCTGCGTATGGTCTGGGCTGTGGCTGTGGGAGCCGTGTAGGTGGGAGTCCACCATGCTCTACCTCTAAACACAGAGAAGATGCCCAGGCTTTGGATATAGAAGACCAAAGAAAGCAGGGGTACAACTAGACTCCAAGGTGTGCTATACATCCTGTTGATGTGTCTGAGTGGAGAAAGCCAAAGCAGACAGCATCGCTCATCAGCAAGTTAGAATGCTTGGCACATACTGCACAGAGGAGGACGGCTGAGAAAGGACACCCTAGCTGAGAGTTCCAGCATGTTGTTCCCTTTCCTTTTGTGTGAGTCCTGATGTTCACAGTTCACCTCTGCAGTCCCCACGACACGAGTGGTATCTATTAACACGAGTGTCATGAATAACTGCTGAGGAACTCCGAGTGCTGAGGCACAAGTCTAGAAAGATCATTTGAGCCAATTAAGGAGGAGTGTTTGCCCTGGAATGATCCTTTGAAATCTGTGTGGATTTCTGTTGAAGCCTCCTTGATCAATTCCCATGCTGAAGACATGACTTTGGGACAATTTGCAGAACAACCTGGCATATACCACATACATGTGTTAGGGTTTTTTCCTTCCCAGTTTTGTTTTGCTTTGTTTTGCAAATCAAAGCAATGCTAAGCCCCTAGACATAGCTTCCATCCACTGACTTCAGATGAACAATTTCCAGATGTGTTTTTGTGCTCTCTCCAAAATACAACAGTTGTAGAGCAAAGACATAAATGTCATCAATCCCTGGAGAACTGTAACATAACACTTGAGAGGGCAAGCTCGGGAGTCAGGCTGCCTGGGATTGAATCCTGACTCTGTCACACAGGCAAGCATTTTAACTTCTTTGTGCCTCAGCTTTCACCTCTGTTAAATGGTGACAATTATAGTACCTGCCTCATAGGGATGTTGTGGGGATAAAACTTACTGATTTTCTCATTTTCAAAAGGGCATGTAGAATAGTGTCTGTCATACAGTAAGTGACAGATACATGGTAAGTATTGTTATCATTCAAGAATCCTGCCTGCTGCTTGTGCAGGACCTCAAAGGATGGGAGCGAGTGGATGAATGGGCCCTGAGCCTCCCGGTGGGAGGCTCAGCACTGCAGGTCTGCAAATGCGATGGCCTCAGTGCAATCCCAGCAAAGTGGGTCCAGGGACCATGGCACACAGACTAAACTCACAAACTCACAAAAAGGTTTATTGCCCCTAGGCCAATGTGCTCATTTACAGGAAAATTGAGAACTGGGAAGGGGTCAGCATGTCAGTGTATCCTTTCCTAGCATGAAAGTCTGCATGGAAAATAGGGTTTTGATTTGAAGGTAACTTTGTGAGAATGGAGGTGGACGTGGAAACGTCAGGCTGTGTGGATTTAACGCAGTCACCCCACTAAACGAGCCGAATGTTCAGTGTTGACCACCAAACGGGGATGAATCTTCTGGTCCCTCAGGGCAGGAAACTCCCACTCGTGGACAAGACAGACAGACAAATTCTGACTTATTTCCTTTTTCTCTGGTGTCACACAGAACATCCTATTGTGCTAATGGGCTTTCTTTGGATGGTGGAGAAAATTAAGGGGCTGGGGTCAAAAACTTTAAATATGCTAATATAGCGCTTCTGGAACTGTATTTGAGTCAGACCCTGGGTACGTCTGAAACTTTTTAGACATTTTGGCTCTCGATGACTTTCCTTCAACTGAACTAGGGCCAAGTGAAATTTCCAGCTCACTTCATAAGGAGGTGAAGTTTTTGATGTGTAATCAGATGGAGAAATCTGTCTTTACTTGAACTCTTCTAAAGGACAGCTCTTTATGGAGTTGAATTATTTCATAAGGCTCTTGATGTATGTGAGAGGAGAGCTGTATGCTCAGGTAAATAGATGGTCAGCAAACTGCATGCTAGGGAGTATGCTCCTACTAACTGTAGGGCTTTCGTTTTGCAAAACTGGAAGCAGAGTTTTTCCAAGCGAGCACTGCATGAGGGTCAGAAAATGGCGGGGGAACTGTCAGACGCAGATGTTTGAGGTGGTTCCACAGTGGGGGCTGGGGTCTGAAGTGCAGACGATCTCATCTATTTCACATGTGCGATCTTCGGTTAAGCCTGACCTTCAGATAATAAAACGTGCGTGTGACTGTGGAAAGGGACAAAGGGCTTGAGGTCTGCTAAGATGAGAGATGACACAGAAAAGAAGGCAGCCTATAGCTGGGCTTCTCATGGAAGGTGCAGTGGGGTTGAAAGTGCTCTTTTTCTCGAAGCTTCCACAGAATTCTTGCTCTCTTTTGGACTAGTTCTTTTGTTTTGCTTCCTCTCCCCCTTCCCTTCCCTTCCCTTCCCTTCCCTTCCCCTTCCCTTCCCCTTCCCTTCCCTTCCCCTGCCCTTCCCTTCCCTTCCCTTCCCTTCCCTTCCCTTCCCTTCCCTCCCCTCCCCTCCCCTTCCCCTTCCCTTCCCTTCCCTTCCCTTCCCTTCCCTTCCCTTCCCTCCCCTCCCCTCC